>NW_017308560.1:99881-104697 GCF_000935625.1 Nanorana parkeri | reverse complement strand
CCCCAATAAAAAAAAACCAAAATGACTAAATGACTAGCAGACATCTTCTGGGTCTTGGCTGGTTATTTCATTAGGAAGGTGAAAATATCTGTGTTGAGTGCTCGTCTCAGCCTGTGTGATGGGAGCAGCACAGATACCTCTGGAAAGGAGAATATAAGGCATCATCTATATCTATGTACAGTTTATATTAACTTGCTTTAGTATTGTTTACCTAAAATTAATTATTGATGGGCCGTGTATAATATTCATTAAAATGTGATAATGAGCCCAAAGGGTTTTCACCATCTGATTAGGACAACCCAACACTGGGAATCTAGGAAAGTGTGGGAAATTCCTCCTTGTTACACACTGTATGTATATTGCGCAATGTCAGTGAGGGTATCCAGCTCATGATATATCTAGTAGTAGTCAGTCACGATCATGATCTGGACTTGTCCCAGAATGTTCAAGACGTTTCACTGCTCTTCTACATGGCTTCCTCAGTGCTAATGAGTGTCAGGAACATACCCCAATATATCAGGAACATACCCCAATATATCAGGAACATGCCCCAGTATATCAGGAACATGCCCCAGTACATCAGGAACATGCCCCAGTACATCAGGAACATGCCCCAGTATATCAGGAACATACCCCAGTATATCAGGAACGTGCCCCATTATATCAGGAACATACCCCAGTATTTATACCCCAGTATATCAGGAACATGCCCCAGTATTTATACCCCAATGTATCAGGAACATACCCCAGTATATCAGGAACATACCCCAGTATTTATAGCCCAGTATATCAGGAACATACCCCAATATTTATACCCCAATGTATCAGAAACATACCCCAGTATATCAGGAACGTGCACCAGTATATCAGGAACATATCCCAGTATTTATACCCCAATATATCAGGAACATACCCCAATATCCATACCCCAGTATATCAGGAACTAACCCCAGTATTTATACCCCAATATATCAGGAGCATACCGCAGTATATCAGGAACATACCCCAGTATTTATACCCCAGTATATCAGGAACGTACCCCAGTATTTATACACCTGTATATCAGGAGCATACCCCATTTTAGGTTGCACATTGTATCTATACTGTACATTATATCTGTGTTGTACATTGTATCTATAGCCTTGGTTCTCAGCTGGTGGGTCGTGACCCAAAAGTGGATCACAACCCTGTGTTCAGTGGGGTCGCCATGTGCCTTCCACTTTTCTAGGTGAGAGGCTCCTCTACCTCCCCCTAGCGCAGCAATATCAGTTCTCACAACGAGCAGCCATTCAAAATATGCTGCCCGGCACCGAGTGTCAGCTTGAGGTGGGGTGAGCTGAGGTAGGGCCGTGAGGGAGCTCCACCCATACATGCATTGCTTACATCTCCCTCACATGTCCTGTAGAGGTGCCTGGAGCTGACGTCACATTCTGGCTCCCGGCACCTCTACAGGGTGCGCAAAGGATCTGTAAAAGCAATGGATGGAGCCCCGTCACAGCACAGTAGCCCACACTGGACCCCACTGAGGATCCACTCCAGTTCTTGTAAGTTAGGGAGACTCGGTGGATCTTAAAAAAAAATTGGGAGGGGGGGAGTGTGTGTGTGAGAATGTCTCTGAGTGTGTGTCTGTCAGTGTTTTTGAGGGCCCTATCACACTAGTACAGTGTGTTAATCGCTCAGTCCCATGTGATTATTGCATTGTACCATGCATTCGCACCTACAGTGGATTCTGGTGACATTCATTTGAATGGCACCCCAAATGCACCACCCGCCCACAGTTCGATCAACTGCACCATATTGCACGGTGCCACAATGTTGTGTGTTCCGGTGCGGTGCGACTTGGGTAGTGACTTAATGACCAAGGACAAATGTGGATCCCGAGGGTACACAGGTTGAGAACCACTGATCTATATTGTACATTGTATACATGTTGTACATTGTATCTATACTGAGCATTGTATCTATACCGTCCATTGTATCTATACTGAGCATTGTATCTATACTGAGCATTGTATCTATACTGAGCATTGTATCTATACTGAGCATTGTATCTATACTGAGCATTGTATCTATACTGAGCATTGTATCTATACTGAGCATTGTATCTATACTGTGCATTGTATCTGTACTGAGCATTGTATCTATACTGAGCATTGTATCTATACTGAGCATTGTATCTATACTGAGCATTGTATCTATACTGAGCATTGTATCTATACTGAGCATTGTATCTATACTGAGCATTGTATCTATACTGAGCATTGTATCTATACTGAGCATTGTATCTATACTGAGCATTGTATCTATACTGAGCATTGTATCTATACTGAGCATTGTATCTATACTGAGCATTGTATCTATACTGAGCATTGTATCTATACTGAGCATTGTATCTATACTGAGCATTGTATCTATACTGAGCATTGTATCTATACTGAGCATTGTATCTATACTGAGCATTGTATCTATACTGAGCATTGTATCTATACTGAGCATTGTATCTATACTGAGCATTGTATCTATACTGAGCATTGTATCTATACTGAGCATTGTATCTATACTGAGCATTGTATCTATACTGAGCATTGTATCTATACTGAGCATTGTATCTATACTGAGCATTGTATCTATACTGAGCATTGTATCTATACTGAGCATTGTATCTATACTGAGCATTGTATCTATACTGAGCATTGTATCTATACTGAGCATTGTATCTATACTGAGCATTGTATCTATACTGAGCATTGTATCTATACTGAGCATTGTATCTATACTGAGCATTGTATCTATACTGAGCATTGTATCTATACTGAGCATTGTATCTATACTGAGCATTGTATCTATACTGAGCATTGTATCTATACTGAGCATTGTATCTATACTGAGCATTGTATCTATACTGAGCATTGTATCTATACTGAGCATTGTATCTATACTGAGCATTGTATCTATACTGAGCATTGTATCTATACTGAGCATTGTATCTATACTGAGCATTGTATCTATACTGAGCATTGTATCTATACTGAGCATTGTATCTATACTGAGCATTGTATCTATACTGAGCATTGTATCTATACTGAGCATTGTATCTATACTGAGCATTGTATCTATACTGAGCATTGTATCTATACTGAGCATTGTATCTATACTGAGCATTGTATCTATACTGAGCATTGTATCTATACTGAGCATTGTATCTATACTGAGCATTGTATCTATACTGAGCATTGTATCTATACTGAGCATTGTATCTATACTGAGCATTGTATCTATACTGAGCATTGTATCTATACTGAGCATTGTATCTATACTGAGCATTGTATCTATACTGAGCATTGTATCTATACTGAGCATTGTATCTATACTGAGCATTGTATCTATACTGAGCATTGTATCTATACTGAGCATTGTATCTATACTGAGCATTGTATCTATACTGAGCATTGTATCTATACTGAGCATTGTATCTATACTGAGCATTGTATCTATACTGAGCATTGTATCTATACTGAGCATTGTATCTATACTGAGCATTGTATCTATACTGAGCATTGTATCTATACTGAGCATTGTATCTATACTGAGCATTGTATCTATACTGAGCATTGTATCTATACTGAGCATTGTATCTATACTGAGCATTGTATCTATACTGAGCATTGTATCTATACTGAGCATTGTATCTATACTGAGCATTGTATCTATACTGAGCATTGTATCTATACTGAGCATTGTATCTATACTGAGCATTGTATCTATACTGAGCATTGTATCTATACTGAGCATTGTATCTATACTGAGCATTGTATCTATACTGAGCATTGTATCTATACTGAGCATTGTATCTATACTGAGCATTGTATCTATACTGAGCATTGTATCTATACTGAGCATTGTATCTATACTGAGCATTGTATCTATACTGAGCATTGTATCTATACTGAGCATTGTATCTATACTGAGCATTGTATCTATACTGAGCATTGTATCTATACTGAGCATTGTATCTATACTGAGCATTGTATCTATACTGAGCATTGTATCTATACTGAGCATTGTATCTATACTGAGCATTGTATCTATACTGAGCATTGTATCTATACTGAGCATTGTATCTATACTGAGCATTGTATCTATACTGAGCATTGTATCTATACTGAGCATTGTATCTATACTGAGCATTGTATCTATACTGAGCATTGTATCTATACTGAGCATTGTATCTATACTGAGCATTGTATCTATACTGAGCATTGTATCTATACTGAGCATTGTATCTATACTGAGCATTGTATCTATACTGAGCATTGTATCTATACTGAGCATTGTATCTATACTGAGCATTGTATCTATACTGAGCATTGTATCTATACTGAGCATTGTATCTATACTGAGCATTGTATCTATACTGAGCATTGTATCTATACTGAGCATTGTATCTATACTGAGCATTGTATCTATACTGAGCATTGTATCTATACTGAGCATTGTATCTATACTGAGCATTGTATCTATACTGAGCATTGTATCTATACTGAGCATTGTATCTATACTGAGCATTGTATCTGTACTGAGCATTGTATCTATACTGAGCATTGTATCTATACTGAGCATTGTATCTATACTGAGCATTGTATCTATACCGAGCATTGTATCTGTACTGAACATTGTATCTATACTGAGCATTGTATCTATACTGAACATTGTATCTATACTGAGCATTGTATCTATACTGAAAATTGTATCTGTACCGAGCATTGTATCTATAGTGAACATTGTATCTGTACTGAGCATTGTATCTATACTGAGC
>NW_017308560.1:93942-97655 GCF_000935625.1 Nanorana parkeri | reverse complement strand
TCTATACTGAGCATTGTATCTATACTGAACATTGTATCTATGCTGTGCATTGTATCTGTACTGAGTATTGTATCTATACTGAACATTGTATCTGTACCGAGCATTGTATCTATACTGATTCTGAGCTGAGCATTGTATCTATACTGAGCATTGTATCTATACTTAGCATTGTATCTATACTGAGCATTGTATATATACTGAGCTGAGCATTGTATCTATACTGAGCATTGTATCTATACTGAACATTGTATCTATACTGAGCATTGTATCTATACTGAGCATTGTATCTATACTGTACATTGTAATTGTACTGTAAATTTTAATTGTGTTGCCGCAATGACACTCATGTGCTCTCCTGATTGTGCACGGAGTTCCACATGTGCGCACATCTGGATCCAGAATGACAATCTCCTCGCCATGTCCCATCTGCTGCTGTTCTGTTTATTTGTCACTGTGAGCAACTTGCTACAAATAAAACAACAACTGAGACGCCTGTTGCTGCAGAGAAGAGCGCCGATGGCATCATACGATGTGTGTCCGCCATTGCTCTGCCAGTACGGGAGGGGGGGGGCATCTAACAGAATGCGGGATGGAATCTTCCTTCTCTGGAGCCTCTTATATAACAGAGACATCCACCGCTGTGTGTTCATTCACTACATAAACTTTATACGCTTGAGTATAAATCACAACAAGCCGGGACAGCGGCACAGACAGAATTACCGGATTAGAGCGTTTCTGAGGAGATTAATTATGATGTAGAGTTATTACCTCTGTTACTGTCATTTAAAATCTGTAAAATCTGCCCATCCCCGATCATTAAATGCTTTATGTAAAACCTTATAAAATCTGTTCTCAGGAAGTGATCACTGGCAGTGTGATGATGTCATGTGATCACTGGCAGCGTGATGATGTCATGTGATCACTGGCAGCGTGATGATGTCATGTGATCACTGGCAGTGTAATGGTGTCATGTGACCACTAGCAGGGTAATGATGTCATATGATCACTGGCAGTGTAATGATGTCATGTGATCACTGGCAGTGTGATGATGTCATGTGATCACTAGCAGGGTAATGATGTCATGTGATCACTGGCAGTGCGATGATATCATGTGATCAGTGGCAGTGTGAGGATGTCATGTGATCATTGGCAGTGTGAGGATGTCATGTGATCAATTACCACTATTGTAGTGAAAGCTGACAGTGTGGCCATGTCATGTGATCATTCAGAACTATTGTAGTGAAAGCTGACAGCGGCAGTTCTGTACCTCGTACATGCGTTGTTGAACCTCTGATTGGTACAGATGGATTCCTATGCATGTCCTGAAGGTCACACAGAGGTGGATGTCAATGTGTGTGGCAGTGTTCCCTATTCAGCCATGGCTGAGCACATCGTCGTTGTCTTCATTTGATCAGATATTAAAGGGGACCTGTCACTATAGAAATATGGGGGCTCTCACCGCCGACCGCTCCTACTGGAAATGCCGTCTGCCTGGCTGTCATTTTGAGCCCCCAAGATGTAAAAGTGTCAAATTTGAAAGAGAAAACCCGAGCCCATAATACAGCAAACAGACAAGATGGAGGCTTGGCGTCCCCCCGGCCTGTATGTCCTCATGTTCCCAAGTGTCTTTGGTTGGTTGGCAGTCATCGGGGGGCTTTAATCTCCCATCGGAGATGTTGACAGGAGCGGGGATTAGGATGTTGGGATCCTGTGAAGTGTCGGTGCCGGGCCTGTGATTAGTGGCCATTGAGGGGCACGGGCCGCTGGAAGCCAAACCACAGTCGCGTGTCTGTACTGAGATGTGAGAAGCAGCTGCTGTGCAGGACCCGCTCGCCGGGCACCGCGCCAGACCAGAGCCAATGGCAGCCGAATGGTTACCATTAAACACACGCTCCCAGCATGCTTAAAGGGGAAGTTCAAAGCCGACCATTCTCTGTAATTACCTCGCAGCATCTCCATTAAAATAACTGAACGCCACTAATTGTTCCATGCTTCTGTCTTCTCCAGTCCGGCCAACGTCCGCGCTTCACACAGAGCCACACAGAGCCACACAGAGCCACACGGCTTCTCATTTACCTCTACACACCAAATATATATTTCCTCCTGTATGCCGGGTGTCATTCTCGGTATCTGTTCTTATTCTGTATGTATGGACTCTGCACAGTAACACTTCTCTTGTCCTGTCTGCCGGGTGTCATGCTCAGTATCTGTTCTTATTCTGTATGTATGGACTCTGCACAGTAACACTTCTCTTGTCCTGTATGCCGTGTGTCATTCTCGGTATCTGTTCTTATTCTGTATGTATGGACTCTGCACAGTACCACTTCTCTTGTCCTGTATGCCGGGTGTCATTCTCGGTATCTGTTCTTATTCTGTATGTACGGACTCTGCACAGTACCACTTTTCTTGTCCTGTATGCCGGGTGTCATTCTCGGTATCTGCTCTCAGTATCTGTTCTCAGTATCTGTTCTCAGTATCTGTGAGAATAAACATACAATAACAATTCTTCGATGGGGAAGGGGGTTGTTTGTCTTATCGGCAGATCTCAGAGGGATTTGGCTGTAATTTGTTGTGCACGGAATGTACACAACTGGGAATTTCTCCTAGAAAGTGGCGCTGTAGCTCACCCGCCTCGTATGTTCATCTCATCGCGGACAATAACTTCATGAACATTTTCCGGGCGGTAGGACAGGCAGCCATGACATGAGTTTGGGGAAGTGCACCGTATAATATAATCCGATAACGCTCCCTGTCTGTGTTGGCCCTGACGCAGGAAGCGCGTATTTTATGGCTGCCGGTGAATTGGCCGTCCTTGCTCTGACCTTGTTCTCGGCCCACAAAGACACATCAAAGGCCCCTCAGCTGCCATCGGACTGCGATTAAGTGTTCGCGAGAAGTCAGTCTCTCATGTCTCAGTTTGGATGAGTTACCTTAAATTACGGGTTTGATTGCGGCGGCCTAAAAAAACTCGCCGACCGCGTTTCCTCGTCTCTCCAAAGAGGAATTCACACATCGCGTTCTGGAAAGATGCTCAGCGCGCTGACTCTCAGGAGCCGGAGAACTCAGAAAAGGAAAGATTTAAAGGGAACGTCACTTCCTGCTGAATGTATATAATGAACGGAAACAATGTCGCAGCACGCGGGCCTCTTTATGACTTAGTAGGGATAGTGATGAGCCCAACGTGCCGGGTTCAGTTTACAAACCGAATTCAGGGCTGCCTGTGTCCTAGCAACCACAGACTCATGGCCCGCACAATGTCCTTGGTTGGTAGGATGGTGGGGCTGGACCACACACCATCATTTGGTTTCTAGGATCCAGGCGGGTGCACCAGAACAACCAATGGGGCTGCCTGTTTCCTAGCTGTGGAAAGGTCTTGGTGGTCAGTGGCTGGCTGTAAAAATACCCCCTAAGGAATTGGTTAGCGGCTATCTGTAAAAATACCTCCCCCCAAGCATTGGTGGTAAGCGGCTATCTGTAAAAATACCTCCCCCCCAAGCATTGGTGGTTAGCGGCTATCTGTAAACATACCTCCCCCCCCAAGCATTGGTGGTTAGCGGCTATCTGTAAAAATACCTCCCCCCCAAGCATTGGTGGTTAGCGGCTATCTGTAAAAATACCTCCCCCCCAAGCATTGGTGGTTAGCGGCTATCTGTAAAAATACCTCCCCCCCAAGCATTGGTGGTTAGCGGCTATCTGTAAAAATACCTCCCCCC
>NW_017308560.1:86270-93661 GCF_000935625.1 Nanorana parkeri | reverse complement strand
CCCACAAAAATTGATGGTCAGTGGCTGGCTGCAAAAATGCCTCCCCCAGCACTGCTGGTCAGTGTGTGGCTGTAAAAATACCCCTCCAGCATTGGTGGTTAGTGGCTGGCTATAACCATAACTCCCCTTCCCCAGCAATTTGTGGTCAGTCCAATGGGATGCTTTGCATCACAGATCTGGCTGCACCCACTGCCTTCTCCACGTATGCGACTGAACACTGGACAGCGGCTTCTTTCAGTGCTGGGTAATGGAATAGAGAGAGAGAGCAGCACTCCCGTAACTGGCCACTCTGCATATTGCAGTGGATCACCCTGTGAACCCCTCTAAGTACTCCGCTACATCTATGTTGCTCCTCCTTAGATACAGTATAGCGAGTGAGTATAGCCATCCTATGGCAGGAGGTGTGTTACTGGCAGGATATCCAACTGAAAACCCTAAAACAAAAGAAAAATGAATGCAGACGCCTCCTATAGGGACTGGTAAGTTGCAATATTTACTTTTTTTTGGGGGGCTTCAGATACCCTTAAGTTTCACCTTCCCCAATTACTTGAAAGCATTTCCACAAGATGGCAACATTTCATATTACCATCCAGATGTTCACTAAACTTTTGGCACACATGTGACTTGTTATACACTGAGTGGCCAGATTATTATGACCACCCCATCAGTACTTCGTTGGGTCGCCTCGTGACTCCACGAGATGTTGAGAGGTGATGCGAGGAATCTGACACTGCACTGTTGCCCTTCTGTTGTCTTGTACCAGTCTTGCCCCTCCCCCGTTCTGCCCTAACATTGACTAGTCGCTGACGGCCACAATTCGCACGTTCAGACCCAGATTTTCGGCTGACAGTCCGGTCTTTAAACACTTTAACAACAGCTGCTCTTGAACATTTAACAAATTCTGCTGTTTTGCTGATACTCGCTCCATGGCTCTGAGCGCCAACAATCACACCACGTTCAAAGGCTGTTAAATCGCGTTGTTTCCCCGTATCTTCAGAAACAAATCACTTCTACTGTCGTGGTAAACAACCCGCTGCCCTATTTATAATGGTCTGGCCCTCTAGCAACTTCAGCGCCAAATTATAGCTAATCTGCCTACAAACATCAGGTGGTCATAATAATCTGGCCACTTAGTGTATATACCAAAGAACGTCCATTCCGATTTCCAAAACTGGTTGTACCAAAGGTCGTCTATTCCAATTTACAACCAGAAACATTTGTTATGTTAAAGATTGACCGTTCAAAGGTGAAAGGTCGGTAAATGATGCTGCGTAGCAGTTTACTATAGATCTCCAACATTTGTAAGGTGTAAAAGCTTGACCAGAACATATGATGGAGGTCATGTCTGTTTGACACTCTTGTCGTAGTGATATACATGTATTAACATTTGGTGGTGGGTCGCCGGAATTGCTCAATCAGTGTTTTTCTTTGTCATTGTTAGAAAATGGCCCCATTTGTATCCACCAATAGCTCAGTAATAGCTGAGTCATCGGCTAAGAACTCTTTCGTTCCTTTGTATTATTACGCAGGTCGAGTTCAGCTTCTCCCTCGTGCAATAATTAATGAATATTGATTTTTGGAGAAAATATGCATGAATGTTTTACAGCTGTGCAGGGCGCCATTAGAGCGTATGAATGTTTGATGGAGGTTTTGCCTATATATAAGGAGAGTGGTGACTAAGCTGCCATGGTGCAGAGCAATCTTTGGGGGGCGCTGTGTCTCCAGTCTTATATATTATCTAATTCTACCTGTATACGGAGATAAGAGATGGACTTAGACAGCCCATGAGGTGAAAACCTATAGAAAGTGATATGTAGAGCATGGGAGTCTATCAGAGGTGAGGCAACACATGAGAAGAGACAATGATATGGACTAGGGATGGGCATGGGGCTGGTGTGAACTGAATTCGTCTAAGCTGGCTCAAAACTGTCAGTGACAACCGTGGCCCCCCCCTCCCCAGGCCCAGTTAGATGTGGCTGGGGCATTATTCGCCCCGCAGCTCCACGTAACAAAGAGTTGGGGAATGCTTCAGCTGACAGGGCCGGGTGGGAGGTTTATTACTGAGAGCTTTGAGTGAGCTTGGTGACTTCATTTCGCACCAACCCTACGCATATCCCTAATCTGGACACATTGAAGGATCCCGCAGTATTCATCTGGATTTACCGACTTTCAGGACTTTTTTTTTTAAGGTCTCTGTCACAATAGAAACTTTGTAGCAGCTCCAGATCTCTCTGATTATTTTCACTGGTGCCCAGCCTATGGCCGGGGGGTCGCATGCTGCACTTCGCCATATATTGTGCAGGCCTCAGAGCCCTCGAAGACAGCAGTCTGTGTAGTATTGTAAGCTGAGCTCAGCCTGCATAACAGTGCAAATAACTGGAGGAACACGAGTTTTCAGTGTATAAATCATGACTAAGGTAGAATTGATGTCCCCATGTTTTATTTTGTATCTGGCCCCACCAGGCCCACCCCCCAACCCCTGGAAAGAATAAAGAGACCACACTCCAATATGGATTTAAATTGGCCTTACCGGCCTTTTATTAAATACTTTAAATAGAAAAATACTCTTTTTTTTAACAAAAACTTCAACGTCAGATAAATGGTTGAAGATGTTTGAAGGCCACACCTTTTTTCTGAACTTCGTTCTCTGCGGCAGTACCAACACATGTTAGGCCCCCAGCCGCAACTCACCGCCTCGGGGACATCCACCAACTGACCGCGGGCACTTCCAATTAATAGGGGACACCATACCAAGACAGGTCCCCAAACATTACCCAGCATCACTTAGGCCCCGTTCACATATAGCGACTTGTCGCGCGATTTCCGCCGGCCAATGCTATTCAATGGAGCTGTCTTAACTCCATGTCGCGCGTCGCGGTCGCAAGTCGCTTCTACCGGACCCTTTTTTCGGCGGATTTTGCTTTTTTTTTTTTTTTAATTCTGTATTGTCTCCCCTATTCACCTTGTCATGTTTGCCCTACGCTTATTTTTTGGTTTTATTTTTGCTCCGGGCATAACTTTCCTGTGACACGGACCTTTTGCTGACTGCAAGTCATTTCTCCCTAGCAACAAAAACACCATTATGTACCTGCCTCAAATCACCAGTGTGACCTGGTCCTCACCGGGTGCCGATGACCAGCAGGTGACCCATCGCTATAACCCCGATATAACTTCACCTCCGTCCCCTGACCTGGAGATTTGACTTCTGGTGATATCTCTGAGAAATGATCGGAAATAGGATAAAAGGAATATCTCAGATCTGGGGGCGGCGGGGGTGTAAATGACCGCAGATTCTGGGAACATTACTCTCCACCCTCCTCCGAGATCTTCATTAGCCGGACAGAACATGAGCAGATTATAGAGCGATAACATTACACGGCCTGGATCGTTTTACATGGAAGCCATATGATGTAATCTGAGGGAGCAGCAACATGAAAGGTCCTCATTAGAAATGCCCGGCGAGAAAAGGGACTACTCCACCGTGTTCTGAAAATTCAGGGTCGGGGGAGTTTGCTGCTGCTGGATGAACATCTCAATGACTTTATCTAAGAAGTTCCAGGTAAAAAACATGAAGAAGCCAAAAGTGAATGGCTGAAGATTGTTCTGTTTTCTGTGATAGAAAAGTGCGACCATTATTGTCCACAGAGGTGGAAATGATTCATTTCTAAACAATAAATCTCCGACTCTGACCTCTCCAATCCACTCCCAGCCCTTGGGTGGAGATTTTCATTACATATACTATCTCATTTATCTATCCGTCTGTCTCATTATTTATTGATCATCGGAGCTCACAATCTAAGGCCCCTACCGAGGAATGGATTAAGAGCATCATGGGCCTGGTGCTGTCAGTCGGTCAGACGGGGTAAGCAGCAGAGGTGGCCGCTTGCTCCTCGCTGGGGCCCTGTGAGGCTCCAGCAAGTGGCCGTCTGATATGCCTGATGAGAGAGCCGCCGGCACCTCTGCCTGATTGTGTTCAGCCCAGCCGGCCCAGATTGCCATCGGGCATACCAAGGCGATCTGGGCTGGCTGGGCCTATTTTCAGTAGTGGGCCTAGAGCTGGCGCTTTAGCCCCTACCTCACATACACATACAGGGCCAATTTAGACCAGAGACTATTAACCTACCAGCATGCTTTTGGAGTGTAGGAGGAAACCCACACAAGCACAAGGAGAACATACAAACTCCATGCAGCTAGTGTCCTGACCAGGATTCCAACTGAGAATGCTCTATCTATCTATCTATCGATCTATCTATCTATCTATCTATCTATCTATCTATCTATCTATCTATCTATCTATCTATCTCCAATATGATACCCCAGAATATTTCCAATGAGAACATTGAGGATGATCCTTCATTACATGGATTGTACACAGTTGTATTCTTTTTAATATCTATTCATATCCAGTCAGGGAAAATATAACATGTTCTCATATTGCCCCTCCCCCTTCAATGCTGAGCCATTAAGTAAATGAAGATTGTTGGTTCTGTGGACAGACATTTGCAGTGAGGAGAAGGACGTAGATGACCACGTCTGGTCCCGGATACAACAAGAACGCTGGACGGAATGTTCAGCTGATAAGACGGATAATACATTATAAATGTTATCAGATCTCGGAGATGGGAAGACATGTGGCGGGATGGAGGACACGGCTGAGTCATTCACATGCCAGGATTCCCTTGGATACTTCTGTTGGATGCAGCACTGAATCTGAATTAAGTTTTACTTGCTTAGCAGGACATTATATTAGAATACAGCATCGTACATCATATATATAGAACTTCCTGTGTATCATAGATAAACATGCATAAGCACATAGAATAACATTGCACTACAGCGCCATCTACAGCTCAAAAGACATAACAGTAGAATGTCAGTAATACAAACAGTAGGCTGTTGCATCTCCAACAACTTCCGGTACCGACGCCAAAATATCCGGACCGAATTCACCATCGGAGTAAGTATTCCATTAAATCCCAATTGTAGAATCAGCCACTACAGGCACTATGGTATATGGCAGCACCGGACTGCCCGGGGGGTAGTGCAGGTTATCGCACATACTTCTTCTGGGGACTGGGAGTTTTCTTGACAAACTTATCGAAATCTGATATTTTTATCCAATTTGTATATTTGTATCCAATATTTGTATCCAATATTTGTATCCAATGTTCGGACAGACAATTTAACCCGAAAGTCATTTCGAAAGTAATTTTCAATCTTTTAAAATCTGGTCCTCGTTTAGGCACTTCCGGTTATATGGTGACAAGCTATTCTGACTCCGTTTGTTGTATTAGCGATTTAACCCTTGCTGAGACCTCTATGACTGTCCTGTATACGCAGATATCATCACTGTGGACAACCCTTATCAGATAGCTGAACTCACCAAACACCTTTTCCATCCACAAAGTACTTTATTCCGTGCAGCAGGTTACAGCAGACAACAGGATACAGCAGATGAATGAATTGGCGGTATTTAAGGCGGTCAACGATGATAATGTTTCCAAGCATGCAATGCAGATTACATGTGGTCCTGTTAGAAGCAGCCATGACACTCCACACCGAGCAAGAAGGGGAAATACATCATAGATGGGAGGGAACACAGAAAACATGTGTAATTAACTTGAATGACCACTAGATGGCAGCACATGAATAAACCATACAATATCAATGAGAAAATGGTTTAAGAAAAATAAACTATATAATTTCTGATCTCACATTAATGTGAATATTGACTGTGACTATGAATACAACTATTGTGGCAGCACACACGCTCTGTCCCGTCTCACAGATGTGCTCCTGTGTTTGTCACCCTGTCACACAGACTTGGAGACTACAAGTGGTCAATTCATCATACATTAAGTAGGCATGGTTCACTGTTGTCACCACCAGGACACCCGCCCCGAGTTATGTCCTGGAGCCACCGCTGGAGTGCATGTAGACAGGAGACGGCTGCAAAAAAACTTCATGTGATCAGTACCACTGAGATGGAACAAAGAGTGAAGAAAAGTGGAAAAGAAGGATTGTATATAAAAAAAAAAGCCATCGAAACTACTACTAGCACCCAATGCTTTATCTGAAACACAGGAGCACTATTGGGAGACAGGGACAGAGAGTTGTCACCCTATAACAGGAATTGCGGTTAAAAAACGGTTTGCCTTTATATATACTTTAAGATGTAAAGAGTTAAAGTGACATTAAAGTCAAAAAATGTTTTCCCTCCCCCCAATGTTATTTAAAGGATTTACCTTAAAGGAGAACTATGGGGTCGAAGTTTGGATACCCCTGCCTAAAGGAAATGTAGAACAGGAACCCTCGGTGTCGGAGCGCCCACATTCACCGGGTGATGGTCTTCTTGTTGCTATAGGATGGGATGGGTCCTTCTATAAAATGCGCCATCTATTCACCCATTCAGCGTCTTCATTCACAGCTTCCGTGAGGCAATATTTGCCCACATTAAGCCCAATAAAAGGCCCACAATGGGGTCAGTGGGGAAGATTCATGGAATTGTTAAGGCAAATATTTGTCCAGCGTGGAATTGGGCGGCCGGGGAAGAAAGACGCCATTGACTCCCTACGTGAGGGGAGAGGGGATTCCGGCGCTTAATCTGGCTGTGAAAGCTCGGGCCTTCTGCTGGTTTTTGAGCCGCTGCCACCAGATCCCTTGTAAGCCTTTACAGCCCTTTAATTTATAGGCAAACATTGCCGTGAATGGAGGTGAAGGAGCCCCCCGCCGAGGAATTCAGACCCGGAGGAAACAAAGGCTTCCAATGGAGCGGAGTTGTCCCGCAGTTTAATTCTATCTAATCACAAAGCCTCGGAGGGAGCGTGGCCTTGTAGTACTACTAATGGCTTCCGAGTCTAATCCCCCCACCGTACACCGAGAAGAGAAAACGAAACAAATTCCTGCGCTGAGGTCCTGGGTTCAGTTCCCACCAGCGCTCTCTCTCTCTCTCTGTAGGGTCTCCCAGTGATTTTGTGGGTCAGTCAGCCTAATACAATACAAATACATTCCAACTAACGTCTAATAATAATGGTGTGGGGGGATATTAGAGTGTCAGCTCCTCTGGCGCAGAGGTTGTACAGTGTTCTCTGTACAGCGCTATGGAATATGTCAGAGTTATATACATGTATAATAATAGTGTATGACTGTGGGTGGGGCATTAGAGTGTGAGCTCTTCTGTGCAGAGACTGATAGGACTGGCACAATGTTTTTGGTACAGCGCGGCGGTATAGGTCAGAGACGGCTCAGTGTTCTCTGTACAGTGCTGCGGTATAGGTCAGAGATGGCTCAGTGTTCTGTGTACAGTGCGGCGGTATAGGTCAGAGATGGCTCAGTGTTCTGTGTACAGCGCTGCGGTATAGGTCAGAGATGGCTCAGTGTTCTGTGTACAG
>NW_017308560.1:70985-76897 GCF_000935625.1 Nanorana parkeri | reverse complement strand
GTGTCTAGCGGGTCACGAAGCCCTGCGTCCAGCGGGTAATGTGACTGTGGGGGGGACATTAGAGTGTAAGCTCCTCTGTACAGATGTGATTGGCTATGTTTACAGCACTGTGGTATATGGTCGCCAGGTTCTGACTAGGGATGTACTAGTATTGGTATCGGTGCCGATGCCGAGTATTTGGGGGAGTACTCGTACTCACCCACATGCTCCAATGCCTAGCCTGATACTTCTGGTATCAGGAAGCCGGGCAGCGCGTCATTACACGCTGCCCGGTTTCCTGATTGGCCGGGAAGCGGCTCCATGCTCTCTCGTCACTTGTGATGAGAGAGCATGGAGCTGACTTCCCAGCCAATCAGGAAGCCAGGAGCCGTGTAATGACGCAGTGCCCGGCATTTTGATTGGCCGGGAAGCTGACTTCATGCTCCCTCGTCATCTCATGACATGCATTCAGGAGGGTTATGCATTCCTATAGACTTGTATTGGATCAATGCAGTGTATGGAAACCATGGCTTCTATGGAGTAGGACTTGGGACCCAACTAGACAGTAAACCCTACATCATAACCAGACAACCAGACACGTTGTGGGGAGAAGGGACTTAAAGTGGTTGTAAACCCTCCCGTTTTTTTGCCTATATCTACTACTATCTACTATCAAGCAGTAGATATAGGCACAAAGTTTGTAAAAAAACAACAAAAAACGCTTTAACAGCGCTTAACACTTACCTTGTTTTTCGTAGAACTATGGGGAAAAGCCCTGACCCCATAGTTCTCCTTTAAGAGACATGATTTAAGGTAAGTGCTAACATTAACATGGGGGGGAGGGAAACATTTTGTCACTTTAAGGAATCAAAAAGCCCTCCAACCGAGAAGAAGGACTTGCATTCAGGAGGGTTATTACCAGACAGGTTGTGGGGGAAAAATAAGCCCTCTGAGAAGTGCAATATGCATTCCCTTAGACTTGCAGGGGCATGCAAAACCCTCGTGAAGCAGGTCAGAAGCAAGTCATTGTTTTCTGAATGGCACCAGAAGTGGCTCAAACTGGTGTCACATTGATGTCATCAAAATGAGCCCAAAGCCCGCCCTTGCAGGCCCATGTACTGGCTGAGCTGCTGCCATTGACCCCATTGGCTTGGTGAACACTTACCCCATCGTTTGCTCCTGTTATAATCGGCTCATTTTTCAGTGTTGGAATGTTCTAATTGGTTTGAAATATTAAATATCTTCGTCTGAATAGATTCCTATGTCAGTTTTATAACACGCACAGAACACGTTTAGCTTCTAATCAGCATTCACTAAGCAGTCCCATGTGGGCTGTGTGGACGGAATCCCACGGGACGTGTTGTCTGTTCTCGTGGAAGCCGCCAGCCTACAATTACAGAGCTCGGCATGTCCCACAGACAGAGCGCGGGTGTGAACAGGGGTGTGCGCAGCAATAATTGTCCCCTCCGGCTCTTCTGTCATACGCTTGTATGACAGATTTAACACGGGGGATGCGTGTTCATACACATTGTTACATAGCGATACACAATGTACAGTATGAATCCATTACAATCTGTACTATAAATAGAAACAAAGGAGAGAATTCTGTGTCCCGGAGAGGAACATTTTGAAGAAGAACTCAAACTTGCCCTTGCATTGGGCTATGCCCTGGTGATCCTGTCGGTAACCCACTTCCTGTTCCTTCATGTCTACATTGCATCTACGGAGGCAGCCATGGTTGTAATTCGGGCTGGACATCAGACATAAGGTGCTTTCTGTCCAGCTGCCAGGAAGTGACAAGGACACGACATCTCTGGCAGGATCAACAGGTATATTCTGAAAATGCTCTTACCCTGAATAAAGAAAACCAAAACTAAAGCAGACACCACTTCTAAGGACTGGTAAGCTCGGATATATTACACTACTTGTATACTGGAGTATACGTTTTAGTTTATAATATATCAAAAGCAATTTTTTTTCCTTTTGTGGTGTCGGGATTGGTTAAAGTTTTTTTTTTTAAATCCCATAAGGGAGATTTTCCTTCACTTCCTGTTCCATAGACACAACAGGAAGTGAGGCGAAATCTCTTAGGTCTCATGCACACGACTGACTGGATCCTTACACTAATTCGATCCTTACATTTCAGGGTCGACATCCCTTTGATTTGTCCAGGCTTCCTGTCTGCGGCTGATCGGACGCACCTACCGCAGACCTGGGCGGTGTTCAGATCTAATCAGCCGTGTGCATGAGCCCTAATGGATTTCCTTTCACTTCCTGTTGTGTCTATGGAACAGGAAGGGATGGAAAATCTCAATCTTAGGTGGGAAAGGCATCCCCATTGGAAGATTTCTATTCCTGTTCTGGTGACAACTGTAACATTTTAGAATTCCCATCACTTTCTATCTTGGTGACAATGTAGACTGGCATGAATAAAGGGACCGACTCTTCCCCCGCATGGTCACAGCCAATAATACCAACTTACACTGGGTTCTCACTCATCAGTGTAGGTGAGCGAAATCGAAAGATTTAATCTCCCTGAAAATCTGAACATTTTGGTAAAATTTTACCAATGTGGGTAAATCCATTGGATCCAATGGGGAAGGTGGGATTATGGGGGTTTGTAAGCTTGCTATTGGCTTTATATGTCTCCTGGGGGTTACAGACGTGCCTCTTATCTATCCTGGACCTGTTCTTGTTCTATGACATGTCTCCTTCTTATTTTCATTATCAAAATTAACGGGGTAATTCACAAAGGAGTTGAAGAATCCAGCTGTAGCTTCGGCTGATCCTTCGGCTCATTTCGTGGAACCGAAGGGCTGCTGTACAGGCTATTCGCAATACATATTCGCGTACAGCTGCCGAAGGCGGCCGAGCGGCTCAGCTGAGCCGAAAGGCATATGCTTTGGCTCGACTGAGCCGAAGTGACAGCCGAAGCGGAGCGAACAGCCTGCTGAAGGCCAGCCGTACGCCTCGCAAATGACAGCCGGGCGGAGCCAGACGTGATCTCATGGCTGGCTCTGCCCAGTTGTAATGACAGACCAGCGTCCCCCAAATGACCTGGGGACGCTGAACTGTCATTAAAGGAGAACTATGGGGTTAAGGCTTTTCCCCATAGTTCTCCTAAGGCCCTGTTCACACCTTTACGTTTTGTCGCGCGTTCAAGACTCTATGAACGCTCTACAAAACGTACAAACATGAAAATCCCATTGTTTTCTATGGGTATGGTTCACACCTTTCCGTATTTCCACCCGTCTGAACGCCCTACAAAACGGCCTACGCCCAAACAAGTACATGTAGTTCTTTGGGCCGTTCTTGTTGGGCGTTTCCATTGGGATACAGCCAAGCGAATCGCGGTAAAAAAAACACGCGACAAACGCGCGACAGACGGGCATATTCAATACGCCTAGGTGTGAACCCAGCCTTAGGGTAACAGGAGGACACAAACTAGAGTCCTCCCGTCACCCTAAGCTCAGTATATAGGGAGCTACAGCTCGCAGTATACTGAGACGCCGCAGCTGAAGTGGATCCCGACAATTATGTCTGGATCCGCTCAGCTGCGTGAGTGACAGCTGGCGCTGCCTATCTAGAGGGAGCCAGCTGTACCCGCCCCCTCCCCCGTCCGATCCGCCAGTCAGCGCTGGCGGAGCGGGGACGGGGGAATCCAGCCCCTCCCCTGTCACGGCAGAGAACTGTGACAGGATCGAGAGGTGAGCGAACGCCGGTATGTGTTCGCTCACCTCCCGATCTACTGAGCCGACCTGTGACAGTCTCATTGTCACAGGTCGGCTAGAACTATGAGGTGAGTGAAAAACACTCACCTCATAGTTCTCCTTTAAACAATAACAACTGGGTGGAGCCGGCCCGTGGCCTTACGGCCTGCTCCGCCCAGTTAGTATTCATTGGCTGGGACCTGCTAGAAGGCAAACAGTTGCCAAAACAGTTGGGCGGAGCTAGCTGTCAGTGCTAGCTCCGCCGAATTGTTTTTATTTATTTATTTATTTCAAAATCTTTATTTTTTGGGATTTAACATTTATTTACATGTAAAAAAAATTTTTTCAAGCTTATTTATTTTTCACTCTTTTCATTGAATTGCTATTCTGCTCGTTACCATGGAGGTACCGAGGAGAATAGCCGAGCAGAATGCCGCTCAGTGGCATTCGGCTGTTCACTCGCTGCCGTTCGGCCCCTATGAGAATATATGAGAACAGGGGCGAACAGCAGCGAGTGAGCTGCCGGAGCGTCGGCTCAGCCGATCCAGATGTTGGATCGGCTGAGTCGAAGTCCTTCTGCACTTCGCCTCATCCGAACATGCAGAGCATGTTTGGCTGACCGAAGGCAGCTGATGTACGGCTGATTTCAGCCAATGTACGGCTTGAAATCAGCCATAGAGGACTGAAGTGAATAGCTGAACAGCGTTCGGCTCACTTCACTACGGCTCGGTTAGTCACTCGGCTGCTTTTGGCAACTTTGTGAATAGCCCCCTAAGACTATTTACAATGGGCTCTATCTGACCTGCTGCAGCTTCTGATGTACATTGTGAGAAGCTCTAGAAGGCCACTAGATGGCGCTGATCATCATATGAAACATGTGCTCACAGTGTGCAGTGACATCAGAGGAAGCTATTTCAGTCCAGGAGAGGAGCCGGTACCACTGCGCAAGGCTGAAGGGAAGGACGGAGGTCAGATAGAAGACTGAAGGGAAGGACGGAGGCCAGACATAAGACTGAAGGGAAGGACAGAGTTCAGATAGAAGACTGAAGGGAAGGACGGAGGTCAGATAGAAGACTGAAGCGAAGGACGGAGGTCAGATAGAAGACTGAAGGGAAGGACGGAGGTCAGATAGAAGACTGAAGGGAAGGACGGAGGCCAGACATAAGACTGAAGGGGAGGACGGAGGTCAGATAGAAGACTGAAGGGAAGGCTGGAGGTCAGATAGAAGACTGAAGGGAAGGACGGAGGTCAGATAGAAGACTGAAGGGAAGGACAGAGGTCAGATAGAAGACTGAAGGGAAGGCGGGAGGTCAGATAGGAGACTGAAGGGAAAGACGGAGGTCAGATAGAAGACTGAAGGAAAGGTCGGAGTTCAGCTTTAACTTTGATATTTTATAAACACTTTTCACAACAAGTTTTCACACCGTGACCAATAGAAGACGTCATAATGACGCATTGTGGGCGTGTCCCAACCTCTCCGCACGGATCAGTGGCTTTCAGTTCCTCGCCACTGTGACGGAAATATCTCAGTGATAACGGTTCAGATCTGTAATTGAAGTCATTATTGTCATTTGGGGATTAAATCAGCATTACACCTACGGTGAAGGGTTAGGTTATGGTCAGTGCTGGGGTCAAGGGTCAGGGAGTTAAAGTTGGGGGTTCAGGGGGTATTTCGGTGTTATTAGGGTTCAGGTTAAAGTAAATATTAACCTGACTCCATGAAATACAAAAACACCAATTACCTTAGTGTATGGTATGCATGGAAGGGAGCGGGGTTTTTGGTTGGGGGGGGGTTTGGTGACTGAAGGTCTAGTATGGGGGAGGTGCATGGCATGGCAATGGCCCCTACTTGCCTCCTATTGGTGGGTGGGTGGGCTCAGGCAGTTTTTATTGCAGGCAGAGATCAGAACTGTATTACGCCGACGCTCGGCTCTTGCCCGCCATAAATCTCTCTTACATATTTATAAACATCTTTATCCGGGTCACGTGCGTCGGACGCGGGATGGCGATCGCTCATAATAACGCTGATCCCGTCCAGTAGGATTAGGGGAGGAAATCCGGCTCAGTCTTGTTTATTTACAGTTGCTTGTGCTGAGATGCGCGGCGCAGGAAAGGATGCGAGGACGGCGGCGGATAGCGGGATTTGATGTTCAGATGTCCCGATAAGAGTCTAATGAGGAAGTTACATTATATAACAATGTTTACAGTCGGAGAGAGGAGCTT
>NW_017308560.1:53752-70552 GCF_000935625.1 Nanorana parkeri | reverse complement strand
TGTACCACAGTAGCGTAATGTGCCTTGCATTACAAAATAGTAGTGCATGTCCATTAACACCCAGTGCTGCGCAGGGCCGGATTTCCCACAAGGCCTCGGGGCAGAGGGGGCGGCAGCTATCGCCCGACGCCCGCCGGGATATAAAGTTCTGGGCACCAGGCATTATTACTTTATTGCTGTGGTCTATGTCTATAGGGCAATGCCGTGGATGGCGCTCGTGCACAACATGTTTTGTGTAAAAACCTCGTAGTACTGAGGAAACCGGAAGTAATGCGGTCCCACAACTCGATAAGTTCGCACTTTCGACACATCACCGGAAGTGACAGTTGGTGTGTAGGTAGGTGCAGTATGGCCAATGGCCACTAGATGCCCCCATGGGGCCCTGGAGATAGATGCAGCTCTGGCCTGGGGAAAGGCTGTGTCCCAGGAGAGTTGATATTTAGGGGGCGCCCGAGAGGGGAAAGGGAGTTGTTCAGAGGAGTACAGAAGAAGTCTAAGACTGTCTGCAGAGTCTCTGGAGAGAGACTGTTTCTTGAATATAGGCTGGTCCATGGGAAGGACTGGACCAGGCCTAGGACTATGTAGAGCTACAAAGATTCCCTAGTTTCCCCACAGGGGGAAACCCACCGTGCTAGGACTGACAAGGATGGGATTCCGGAGAATAGTGAAGTGCTAGAAGACTGACGATATTCGCCAGTGGGCCTCTGGCCGAAGTAAGTCGTGACTCTGGGCCGCACCTGGGCTGATGTACCTCTCTCTCTCTAAAGTGTATTACCATGCAAGTAACAAGAATTGTGCCGTCATCCCACCCGGGGGTGGCTGAAACGTATACTTTGTTCTGTTCTACCTTCAAGTAAAATCAACAAAAAGACTATCTGTGTGGACTGGTTCTTCTCCCTCCAACCTTTGAGAAGGTTCTACCGGAGTGTGATGTTGGACTGTATCGTGGCTGTAACCATCTGAAGAGGGTAGGTGCGCAATGGGGCTATGCCTGACACAGGGTGCTGTGCATGGTGGCCTTTCTCCCTACGGGGGAGGAAGCGGCGAATACCGCAGAGGCGGTTGAAGCCATGAGGCCCTGTGTACGCAGTACTACACGTGTGGGAGTGTTTGCACAAGGCCGTGGCCCCTGACCGTGGGGTGCCTGGTTTCAAGTTGCATGCACGGGGTTATCCAGCCAACCCAAAGGGAACACACACGCAACACCCCGAGAGTGAACCCCGCCTACAGGTGCACTGTTGCAAGGGCGTTCCGAAGCCAGGTGTCACCTGAGGCGGATACCCGGTGACACCCCGCTGTAAAGTCATCGCTCATGTGCGTGTAGGTAGGTGCAGTATGGCCAACGGCCACTAGATGACCCCATGGGGCCCTGGAGATAGATGCAGCTCTGGCCTGGGGGGGCTCTGTGTCCCAGGAGAGTTGATTTATAGGGGGCGCCCGAGAGGGGAGTTCAGTTCAGAGCAGTACTGGAGAGCAGAAGTCTAAGACTGTATGCAGAGTCTCCGGAGGGAGACTGATTCTAGAACACAGGCTGGTCCATGGGAAGGACAGGACCAGGACTATGTAGAGCTATAGAGATTCCCCAGTTTCAGCTGGAGGGGGAAACCACCGAGCTAGGACTGACAAGGATGGGATTCCGGAGAATAGTGAGGAGCTGTAAGACTGACGATATTTGCCAGTGGGCCTCTGGTTGAAGTAAGTCGTGGACTCTGGGCTGCACCTGGGCTGTTCTTCTCTCTCTCTAATCTGTATCACTATGCAACTATCAAGAGAGGTGCCGTCATCCCACTCGGGGGTGGCTGAACGTATGCTTTGTTCTGTTTATACCTTCAAGTAAAACCAAGAAAAGACTATCTGTGTGGACTGGTTCTTCTCCCTCCAACCTCTGAGAAGGTGGGGTTCTACCGGAGTGTGATGTTGGATGGCATCGTGGCTGTAACCATCCGGAGGAGGGTAGGTGTGCAAAGGGGCTATGCCTGACACAGGGTGCCTTTCATGGTGGCCTTTCTCCCTACGGGGGAGGAAGCGCCGAGTACCGCAGAGGCGGTGGAAGCCATGAGGCCCTGTGTGCGCAGTACTACACGTGTGGGAGTGTTTGCACGAGGCCCCTGACCGTGGGGTGCCTGGTGTCGTGTTGCATACACGGGGTACACGGCCAACCCAAAGGGAACACACATGTAACACCCCGAGAGTGAACCCCACCTACATTTGGCCATCTTGGTGATACCGGCCTGCGGCCATCTTGGTAATGGACGCCGGCAGAGAGAGGAGGGGATGTTCACCCGGCAGGATGAGGTATGCCGGCGGGTCCCCTCGTCTCTCTCTTGCAGCTGTCGGGCTCTCGGTCCATCCATGACTGAGTGCCCGAGTTTTCAGAGGGGGGTGACTCCAAAATGACTGTCAGTCATTTTGGTGTCCCCCCCTCGAATGGCTGCACCACCCTTGTGACGCCACTGACTGTGGGGCTTTTCGGCTAGTCTTGAGATTTAAATACCCCTGCCCCACCATGCAGCCATTTTCATTGGTACAGCTAAGGAATGCAGAGGTATCACGCCCCCCATCCCCAGCCTAATGTCTGGGCAAGGATGAAGCATTGCCGTTCCTTTTCCTCCTGTAAGCAGGCAGCCAGTGTAAGACTGACATCACTGTACATAGAAATAGAACCTGATTGGCTAAGTGTGCTGTATCCAGAAGCTTGAAGAAAGCTAATATGAAGACAGACGTAGGGTACTAGGTATCTAAAATTTGCTCTGGCATACTGAGGCACATGGTGAGGAATCCTGCCCCATGAATGCCACCCAAGCCTTTGCTGGATGCGACGCCTCGTGACTCCCGGCCAGGCGTACGGCAGTGCCGGCGGAGCGCGCGGCGTAGACGAGGCATCTTCCCAGGAAGGTGAACCAGAGGTAGACGTGTCCGAGGCATCAGATATCCCTCCAGCCCGGCGGGTTTTGTAATCTAGACTTCAGAGAAGACGAATCTCCAATAAACGGAATATCATTAGAGGCCGAGGAGATTAAATTCATCTCTGTGATGAGAAACAGAAGACGCAAATAGAATGAGAAGTGCAACATTGCCGTTTATTTATCCCTGATATGACAAGGTCATTACTGGTCCCAGCTGTGGAGGGATACTGGGAGGAAGCCAAACCCAGGAGACGGCAACAAACAAAAAACCAGCCAGACATCGCTCATGGGAGAGGAGAGCGTCCTCCGCTCGTCCCGTGCACAAGAAACCGCAACGCGCTCTATAGTTCTGGATCTTCGGATACAAATCTTTACTTCCGATTGCCCATTTTCTTCATCAAGTTCATGTTTTAATTGGCCCGGGATTGTCACCCTGATCATAATAAACATAAAGCTGAACCCCGGCCTTCCCTCCAGTCTTATATGTGACCTCCGTCCTTCCCTTCACTCTTATATGTGACCTCCAGCCTTCCCTCCAGTCTTATATCTGACCTCTGTCCTTCCCTTCACTCTTATATGTGACCTCCGTCCTTCCCTCCAGTCTTATATCTGACCTCTGTCCTTCCCTTCAGTCTTATATCTGACCTCCGTCCTTCCCTTCACTCTTATATGTGACCTCCGGCCTTCCCTCCAGTCTTATATCTGACCTCTGTCCTTCCCGTTAGTCTTCTATCTGACCTCCGTCCCTCCCTTCAGTCTTATATGTGACCTCCGGCCTTCCCTTCAGTCTTATATATGACCTCCGGCCTTCCCTTCAGTCTTATATCTGACCTCCGGCCTTCCCTCCAGTCTAATATCTGACCTCTGCCCTTCCCTTCAGTCTTATATGTGACCTCCGGCCTTCCCTTCAGTCTTATATGTGACCTCCGTCCTTCCCTTCAGTCTTATATCTGACCTCCGGCCTTCCCTTCAGTCTTATATCTGACCTCCGTCCTTCCCTTCAGTCTTGCACAGTTGTACCGGCTCCTCTCCTGGACTGAAATGGCTTCCTCTGATGTCACAGCACACTGCGAGCACAGCTTTCATATGCTCATCAGCACCATCTAGTGGCCATAATGTGGCATTACATTACATTACATTCGGCTTTAAAGTAGTATTAAAAATTCAATCTTTTTTGCAATAATGAATCCGGATCAAACAAATATACATCGTCCAGCAAAGTATTCCTTTAAAATTTTGACAAACCACTTATAGTCATCATGTTTCTGAACAGCTCCAACCCTCACAGCTCGGCTTCCCTGAACTTCCTGTCCAGTACAAGATCACAAGGGACAAAGCAGTCTCCAGCAGCCGTCCATCTAGAACATTGGAGAAGGGAGAAATGAGAAGCAGGGACTGACTTGCCTTGCTGTGCCTGTGTGTTATAGGGGAGACACGCACAGCTTACCAGCACACACAAAGGTGGCTCCATCAAGACTGCATGGAGCAGAGAGCAGGAATCAAGAGTATGCAGGGGTCAGGAGTAGGTAACACATGGAGTACAGGGGTCATCAGCAGGTAACACATGGAGTACAGGGGTCATTTGCCGGCGGAGCGCGCGGCGTAGACGAGGCATCTTCCCAGGAAGGTGAACCAGAGGTAGACGTGTCCGAGGCATCAGATATCCCTCCAGCCCGGCGGGTTTTGTAATCTAGACTTCAGAGAAGACGAATCTCCAATAAACGGAATATCATTAGAGGCCGAGGAGATTAAATTCATCTCTGTGATGAGAAACAGAAGACGCAAATAGAATGAGAAGTGCAACATTGCCGTTTATTTATCCCTGATATGACAAGGTCATTACTGGTCCCAGCTGTGGAGGGATACTGGGAGGAAGCCAAACCCAGGAGACGGCAACAAACAAAAAACCAGCCAGACATCGCTCATGGGAGAGGAGAGCGTCCTCCGCTCGTCCCGTGCACAAGAAACCGCAACGCGCTCTATAGTTCTGGATCTTCGGATACAAATCTTTACTTCCGATTGCCCATTTTCTTCATCAAGTTCATGTTTTAATTGGCCCGGGATTGTCACCCTGATCATAATAAACATAAAGCTGAACCCCGGCCTTCCCTCCAGTCTTATATGTGACCTCCGTCCTTCCCTTCACTCTTATATGTGACCTCCAGCCTTCCCTCCAGTCTTATATCTGACCTCTGTCCTTCCCTTCACTCTTATATGTGACCTCCGTCCTTCCCTCCAGTCTTATATCTGACCTCTGTCCTTCCCTTCAGTCTTATATCTGACCTCCGTCCTTCCCTTCACTCTTATATGTGACCTCCGGCCTTCCCTCTAGTCTTATATCTGACCTCCGTCCTTCCCTTCACTCTTATATGTGACCTCCGGCCTTCCCTCCAGTCTTATATCTGACCTCTGTCCTTCCCGTTAGTCTTCTATCTGACCTCCGTCCCTCCCTTCAGTCTTATATGTGACCTCCGGCCTTCCCTTCAGTCTTATATATGACCTCCGGCCTTCCCTTCAGTCTTATATCTGACCTCCGGCCTTCCCTCCAGTCTAATATCTGACCTCTGCCATTCCCTTCAGTCTTACATGTGCCCTCCGGTCTCCCCTTCATCTTATATGTGACCTCCGTCCTTCCCTTCAGTCTTATATCTGACCTCCGGCCTTCCCTTCAGTCTTATATCTGACCTCCGTCCTTCCCTTCAGTCTTGCACAGTTGTACCGGCTCCTCTCCTGGACTGAAATGGCTTCCTCTGATGTCACAGCACACTGCGAGCACAGCTTTCATATGCTCATCAGCACCATCTAGTGGCCATAATGTGGCATTACATTACATTACATTCGGCTTTAAAGTAGTATTAAAAATTCAATCTTTTTTGCAATAATGAATCCGGATCAAACAAATATACATCGTCCAGCAAAGTATTCCTTTAAAATTTTGACAAACCACTTATAGTCATCATGTTTCTGAACAGCTCCAACCCTCACAGCTCGGCTTCCCTGAACTTCCTGTCCAGTACAAGATCACAAGGGACAAAGCAGTCTCCAGCAGCCGTCCATCTAGAACATTGGAGAAGGGAGAAATGAGAAGCAGGGACTGACTTGCCTTGCTGTGCCTGTGTGTTATAGTGGAGACACGCACAGCTTACCAGCACACACAAAGGTGGCTCCATCAAGACTGCATGGAGCAGAGAGCAGGAATCAAGAGTATGCAGGGGTCAGGAGTAGGTAACACATGGAGTACAGGGGTCATCAGCAGGTAACACATGGAGTACAGGGGTCATCAGCAGGTAACACATGGAGTACAGGGATCATCAGCAGGTAACACATGGAGTACAGGGGTCATCAGTAGGTAACACATGGAGTACAGGGGTCATCAGTAGGTAACACATGGAGTACAGGGGTCATCAGTAGGTAACACATGGAGTACAGGGGTCATCAGTAGGTAACACATGGAGTACAGGGGTCATCAGTAGGTAACACATGGAGTACAGGGGTCATCAGTAGGTAACACATGGAGTACAGGGGTCAGGAGTAGGTAACACATGGAGTACAGGGGTCATCAGTAGGTAACACATGGAGTACAGGGGTCAGGAGTAGGTAACACATGGAGTACAGGGGTCAGGAGTAGGTAACACATGGAGTACAGGGGTCAGGAGTAGGTAACACATGGAGTACAGGGGTCAGGAGTAGGTAACACATGGAGTACAGGGGTCAGGAGTAGGTAACACATGGAGTACAGGGGTCAGGAGTAGGTAACACATGGAGTACAGGGGTCAGGAGTAGGTAACACATGGAGTACAGGGGTCATCAGCAGGTAACACATGGAGTACAGGGGTCAGGAGTAGGTAACACATGGAGTACAGGGGTCATGAGTAAGTAACACATGGAGTACAGGGGTCATCAGCAGGTAACACATGGAGTACAGGGGTCATCAGCAGGTAATGCATGGAGTACAGGGGTGTAGCTACAAATGGGGGGTGTGGTTTTATGGGTGTGGCTACAAGTGGGTGTGGTCAGTAGGGTGTCCCTGGATTTCATTTTGAGAATCTGGTAGCCTTTGTATACAAGGGGATGTTCACCCGGCAGGATGAGGTATGCCGGCGGGGCCCCTCGTCTCTCTCTTGCAGCTGTCGGGCTCTCGGTCCATCCATGACTGAGTGCCCGAGTTTTCAGTGTAGCTACAAATGGGGGGTGTGGTTTTATGGGTGTGGCTACAAGTGGGTGTGGTCAGTAGGGTGTCCCTGGATTTCATTTTGAGAATCTGGTAGCCTTTGTATACAAGGGGATGTTTGTATACAGTGTTGAAGGTCCTTTAGCACCCATGTCAAAACGGTGTGCCCTTCTCCCTGCTATGGGCTGTGAACTACTTCCCTTTTTGGGCCCCCTCCTGATGAAGCCTCTTCTGCCTACCCCTCGGCCCGGCTTTCCATCCCTGCAGTGCCAAATGTGTATGAATAAGAAGTTGGGTGATGCCGGGCTTTGCCCGTGTCCAGGAGATGAGCCGCTCCCTGTTTACACTCAGATACCGTGATTAGACAAATTCCTCGGCGGAGTATGAGGGAGAGCTGAATGGAACACAAACACACAAAACACAATTTCATTTTCATTGTGTATACGCCGGGATTAGGTGCAGCTCTGCAGACGGATCTCCGCACACAATAAGAGAACAATAACCACATAGATCAGATACTGAACAAACATCGCACGGGGCCCCGTGATTGCTGGAGACCATATCAGATGTCTGTGCAATGATACACTACGATGACTTCAAAACTCTTACAAAACATTAATATCCAGCAAGGGGACCCGATGTGCTGCAGAACTGGGCATTTGTAAATGTCTTTTTTGAGACGTGTTGCTGCCATCACTTTCAAAATGACCTTATTTTTTTCAGAGTTGGGATGCACCGATACTGGTTTTTTCGGTATCGAGTACGAGTACCAATATTTATATTTTGGTACTCGCCAATACCGGTACTTCCGCTAGCATGGAGACAGCTTCCCAGCCAATCAGCATGGAGCCAGCTTCCCGGGCAATCAGGAAGCCGGGCGGTGTGTCATTACCCGCAGCACGACTTCTTGATTGCCCGGGAAACTGGCTCCGTGCTGTTTGGCCGACTCGATGCTGATTGGCCGAGAAGCCGGCTTCCCAGCCAATCAGCATCGAGCCGACTTCCCGGCCAATCAGAAAGCCGGGAGGCAGGTCATTACCCGCCGCCCAGCTTACTGATTGGCCGGGAAGCCGGCTCCATGTTCCCTTGCGGCACTGCCAGTCAGAGGAAGTCTCCCTCTGACCAGAAGTTCCGGTATCAGGGCATTCGTGGAAAGTACGAGTACTCGGCCAAATACTCGGTATCGGCACTGATACCGATACTAGTACTGGTATCGCTGCATTCCTAGTACTTTGTCTCAGTTTAAACATTTGATATGTTTTCTATTTTCTATTGTGAATACAATGCGAGTTTATGAGACCTGCAGATCAATGCGATCTGTTCCTGTGTAGATCTTTCACAGCGTCCCAACTTTTTTGGAATCGGTGTTGTACACTGTGCTGTGCGTTATATATATTTTATAGCACTCTGCTCTGTTCCTCCTCTATGGTTGGCAGGGAATATGTATCCTATAAAATACTAAGGATTGTCCCTGCAGTTATATCTGTGCTTCTGGGGAAATCCTTGCACTCTGGCATGCTACCTTGACATACAAGTCTACTGAATGGTGACTAGAGGAAAGGCTGAAGGTCCTGACCACCTGGAGTTCCTTTTTCAGCTTTTGGAAGATGTTGATGGTTGTCCCATACAATTCCACCCCAAGTCCCTGCTCTGGAGTCTCACTCCTCCTGCAACACAACAGATTTAGCTCTCCTACATCTACCGGGGATGGAGGCCATTCAGAATGCCCGGAGTCTGGTATGGTGCCAGTGTCAGTATGAGCAGAGGCCATTGTTTTGGTCGTGTGACTATTGCAGAGTGCATAGTTGTGGTTAGTTGTGGATACTTGTGGTTAGTTGTACTTTGTGTATAATATTTGTCTAATCACGTGAGGAATCACCTGCAACACGCAGCCCTCATATTCCCTTCTCCGGCCCCGCTCCAGCTGATACCATCAAGACATTCCCTGTGAATGGTGACACAGCAGAGAACTGCAGAAATGTTGTATTATAGGCACCTCTCATCAGGTGACAGAGTGTTTACAGCAGCAGGTATACAGTATAATGTATATACATGTACTATATACAGTATTCTCCAATGACAGGTTCCCTTTAAAGGGGTGCTAGATGATGTATACGCATTCTGCTGGCACAACGTGGTCAATTACCAATCCCTTGAAAATCATTTTTAAAGCTGCAGTCAGCACTCCCATTAGGGTCAGTAGCGCATGTCTGCATCTTTTCTGGATGCATTTTCAACTGAAATCAATAGAAGGGCATGAAAAGTCACCCTGTCTTGACACGTCAACGGACTTCAGCGCACATTAACTTTAATGCGTGTTGATGTGCAGTATAAACTGCATTGTGGACGTACATTGGCATTGAAAGGTATTTGATGTGATTCCATTGATGGAAAAGGCGGGAGGAAAATGTTCACAAATGCAAAAGTGTGCATGAGCCGTAAGGATGGAAACTCACTTTGAGGTTTTTGCCAGATGCGCGTTCTCTCAGCAATGTCCGCATCCTTACCACACATTGTTCCCTCAGAAATGTCCTCGTCCCCACCATACATTGTTCCCTCAGCAATGTCCGCATCTCTACCACACATTGTTCCCCAGGCATATCCATATTTCAAACACACATTGTTCCCCAGCAATGTCCACGTTTCAGCCACACATTATTCCTCAGCAATGTCTGCATTTTAACCACACATTGTTCCCTCAGCAATGTCCAGATTTCAGACACACATTGTTCCCTCAGCAATGTCCACTTCTCCACCACACATTGTTCCCTCAGCAATGTCCACATCTCTACCACACGTTGTTCCTTCAGCAATGTCCGCATCTCTACCACACATTGTTCCCTCAGCAATGTCCGCATCTCTACCACACATTGATCCCTCAGCAATGTCCGCATCTCTACCACACATTGTTCCTCAGCAACGTCCGCATCTCTACCACACTTGTTCCTCAAAAATGTCCGCATCTCTACCACACATTGTTCCTCAACAATGTCCGCATCTCTACCACACATTGTTCCTCAGCAATGTCCAGATTTCAGACACACATTGTTCCCTCAGCAATGTCCACTTCCCCACCACACATTGTTCCCTCAGCAATGTCCGCATCTCTACCACACATTGTTCCCTCAGAAATGTCCGCATCTCTACCACACATTGTTGCTCAGCAATGTCCACTTCCCCACCAGACATTGGTCCTCAGCAATGTCCACATTTCAGCCACACATTGTTCCCCAGCAATGTCCAGATTTCAGACACACATTGTTCCCTCAGCAATGTCCACTTCCCCACCACACATTGTTCCCTCAGCAATGTCCGCATCTCTACCACACATTGTTCCCTCAGCAATGTCCACTTCCCCATCACACATTGGTCCTCAGCAATGTCCACTTCCCCACCACACATTGTTCCCTCAGCAATGTCCGCATCTCTACCACACATTGTTCCCTCAGAAATGTCCGCATCTCTACCACACATTGTTGCTCAGCAATGTCCACTTCCCCACCACACATTGGTCCTCAGCAATGTCCACATTTCAGCCACACATTGTTCCCCAGCAATGTCCACATTTCAGACACACATTGTTCCCTCAGCAATGTCCACAGCTCTACCACACATTGTTCCCTCAGCAATGTACGCATCTCTACCACACATTGTTCCCTTAGCAATGTCCGCATCTCTACCACACATTGTTCCCTCAGCAATGTACGCATTCTCTACCACACATTGTTCCTCAACAATGTCCGCATCTCTACCACACATTGTTCCTCAGCAATGTCCGCATCTCTACCACACATTGGTTCTCAGCAATGTCCACTTCCCCACTACACATTGGTCCTCAGCAATGTCCACTTCCCCACCACACATTGTTCCCTCAGCAATGTCTGCATCTCTACCACACATTGTTCCCTCAGCAATGTCCGCATCTCTACCACACATTGTTGCTCAGCAATGTCCGCATCTCTACCACACATTGGTCCTCAGCAATGTCCACTTCCCCACCACACATTGTTCCCTCAGCAATGTCCGCATCTCTACCACACATTGTTCCTTAAGCAATGTCCGCATCTCTACTACACATTGTTGCTCAGCAATGTCCACTTCCCCACCACACATTGGTCCTCAGCAATGTCCACTTCCCCACCACACATTGTTCCCTCAGCAATGTCCGCATCTCTACCACACATTGTTCCCTCAGCAATGTAGGCATCTCTACCACACATTGTTCCTCAGCAATGTCCACTTCCCCACCACACATTGGTCCTCAGCAATGTCCACATTTCAGCCACACATTGTTCCCCAGCAATGTCCACATCCCTACCACACATTGTTCCTCAGCAATGCCCACATCCCTGCCACACATTGCTTCCCAGCAATGAAATGAGGATGAGGAGCTAAAAGCACCAACAGCAAATAATTATTATGTTTGCGTAGATCATAATCATTCCAGGAAGTGCAGTCCACACATCCTTGGCTCGAGGTCATGGTGGATAAAGTTGGTCAGCTGCAAGAACTGACCAATCACAGCTCTATTATAAATGTGTAATATTAATAGTGTGTTGTTGATGTAACTGGCTTACTGTCCTCTGTACAACACTGCGGAATATGTCAGCGATATATAAATGTATAATAATAGTGTGTGACTGTGGGGGAAGGGGCATTAGAGTGTGAGCTCCTCTGGCACAGAGACTGATGTGACCGGCTTACTGTCCTCTGTACAGCACTGTGGTATATGTCAGAGCCATATAAATGTATAATAATAGTGAGTGACTGTGGGGGGGACATTAGAGTGCAAGCTCCTCTCGTACAGAGACTGGTGTGACTGGCTCAGTGTTCTCTGTCCAGCATTTCAGATAAAACACGCCAGGACTTTACTGTATACTACAAATAAGTAACCTATATACATATGTCTATAGGGAGCACACAATTGTACATTAGCTATATGTATAGTGTAGTGTCGAACTTGCTCTGGGTCTGCAGCCAGCGTTTGTATCCCATCCATCAGAAACAGCTGGAATTCATCTCTCAGCGACAGGCCTCTAATACAAGATATCAGATTGTCCCCCTGAGTGCCTTATTGCTAATGGCGTCTCCAGCGCGGCTCCACTACATTAATACGCATTATAATGGTCAGTCTAGCGTGAGGAAATCCTGCCACTAAAACACAACAACCGTCTTGAATTATAGTGCGTTTTCCTGCCAAATACACGGCAACATTAGCCCGGAGGGACTGGACTGGCCCAACATCTTGCGTACACAACTAGCGAGCTCTGCATACCCAGACCCGGAGTGTTCTATGCTCACACTAACATGCTCTGCACATACAGGCCTTGATGTGCTCTGTAGAGTAACTGACCCTTCAAGGTCTGATGTAGATGATGTAGATCTGTGATAGCAACAGTACAAATGTTTCATTTCATGGGATTTGGTGATTTGGCTGCTATGTTCAGCACAAATATTTTCTTATCAATGGCCATTTATGTTTTTGGTATCTTTTTTGGATATCACCAACACTGACCATCACTGGTAGAGGTTTAGGAACAGGGGTAGGAGAGGATGCAGTTGCACCAACGTCCCCACTCGTGGGGGGTGTGCCTATAGGATCTACCTAGCAATATATAAATGTCTTCTCCATCATCATCACCATCATCATCATCATCATCATCATGAGCAAGTGTGCAGATAAACTGTTTTTACTAGAGCAAATAGGACACACTGTGCAAGGTTGAAAGGGTATAAGGAGTTTGGAGGTTAGGTGTGGCGGAGGGGTTATAGGAGTTGGGGGGTCCGCTCAGGAGGATGGGTTATACTGTAGGAGTCAGGAAGGACTTAGATGCAGATGGATGTTATGGGATCTGAGATGGTTTGGTGTGTGTGTGGGGATTAGTGTGGAGGAAGAGCTTTGGAAGTTGGGGGTCTATGTGCAGAGGGGAGTTATGGGATCTAGTAGGATGGTTAGGTGTAAAGAGGGTAATTGGAGTTGAGGGAGTTAGGTTTGCAGCAGGAGGGTTTATAGGAGTTGGGGTTTTGGTGTGGAGAAGGGGTTATCAGAAATTGGGATGGGGGGTGGGGTTAGGTGGAGAGGAAGGGTTACAGGTGTTGGTGCTTAGGTGTGCAAGTGGAGATATAGGAGTTGGGGAAGTTAGGTGTGGAGTAGGATTAATAGGAATTGGGAGGTTAGGTGTAGAGGGGTTATTGGAGTTTTGGGGGGTTAGGTGTGGGAGAGGAGTTTAGGAGACGGGGGGTTAGGTGTGGGGGAGGTTTAATAGAAGTTGGCAGTTAGGTGTGGAGGCTGGTTTATAGGAATTAGTTGGTTAGGTGTAGAGGAGGGTGTAAGGGAGTTGGAGCGTAGGGTGTGGAGGAGGGGTTATAGGAGTTGGGGTGTTAGATGAGGAGGAGGGGTTATAGAAGCTGGGGGAATTTGGTGTGGAGGAGTGGATTATAGGTTTTGGGGGGTTAGGTATAAAGGAGGGGTTATACGAGTTGGGGGTTAGGTATAAAGGAGGGGTTATAAGAGTTGGAGGGTTAGGCATGGAGGGGGGGTTATAAGAGTTGGGGGGTTAGGTATGGAGGGGGGTTATAAGAGTTGGGGGGTTAGGTATGGAGGAGGGGTTATAGCTCCTGTGCAAACTCAATGCTTCTTGATGGATTACTGGACAGATCTGGAAGAAATACACACAGCTTGCCAAGATTCAAGTAAGAATACACATGGTTCATGTATTTAGGTAATGTTAGTTTGGCCCAGATTTCAGCTATTATCATAATTAGGCATTATGCTGAGTCACTGTACACTTCATCTGCTCTGCACGAACACCCAGTGTGCTCTCTATGTATAGCTTCACCACATATGCTTCACATACCTGGATCCAGAGCGCTCTGCAGCATACCTATCATGCTCCACATAGCACCTGCCTTGCATGTGTATGAGCTGATTATGAAGAATGGGCTTTGAATAAAGCATTATAATTGCTTCCAGCTCTGTGCTGGGCAACCATCCAGAAGGTGCAGAATGTCTGAATCAGGACATAAGGCTTCTCATCTAAATGTAGGTGGTGGCCCTGGCTGGATGAACATGAACCTCTTGATTGTACAGAGTGTAACAGTAGATGGCCATGCAGGGTACCTCTCATATGGCACATCAGCCAACTTGAGTAAATACTAACAATCTGCCAGGTCTGGGTGCGCTGTAAGAATGCACCAACCTCACTGTCAGTCAGCATTATAGCGCAAATGTATACCAAGTAGATAATATCTGGAGCAATGCTATAAAACACAAATCCAAATAGATCATAGGAGCTCTAAGTGGCCTACAGATCTCAAGAAGGCCATTTCCTCTGGCTAATGCCAGAACTGCCATTGGTTACTCAGCACCCTACTTAAAAAGTGGCTCCAACTACCTGATCAGTTGATGTGGTTAACATTCTTCCAGCTGGTGAATGTGCTTTGTATGGTGAAAAGACACCTAATCAGTGAATTAGCAGCACATTGATGATTGGCCACTTAAAACATACTCCCTGGAATGCTTTTGTGTCCTTCTGAGTGGTAAGGAGACCTTTCACACAGGTCTTCTCCCCAGGAGACTGCCACCCCTGCTGGGGCAGTTCAGCTTGGCCGTCCACTGGTTGTAAACGACTTTCCTAGGTTGGCGATGGCCACCATCCCTGATGTCAGTTCATTTTTGGAGCCTTTGGATCTGGTAATCCATCAAACAATTTTCCACATTCAAAGCTGCCGCATCGTGTTGTTCTTTTGATAAGTGTAGTCAGATAACTGCACCGAGAATGCCGTCGGTCAGGCGCGCAGACCTGGAGTTACTGGCGGACAAACTTCTTGGGAGCAGAGCGCTGTTTGTCCCGGATAAGGATCTCGGCTTACGCAGAAGGGGAATATCGCTGGACGCGGTTGTACTTATTTATGCGAGACTGCATTTTCCATGGTGAACTTCCTGTGAAAATAAACACACATCCAGTTTATCCTTGGGACATCTCAGAGCCTGAAAAATAACAACTAACATTGGCAGCCAGAGTTTAACTTCTTTCAGCACGAGAGCTCTCAGCAAATTTATCCTGTTCACGACGCAGGCAAGAATGATATCTTCTGTTTTAGGCACTCATTGAATGCCTGCTGCTAAAAACATTTCTCGTTGACCAGATGCCATCAAGTTGAAGTTGGTTCTTGGCATTCATGTGGACTATGTAAGCACAGTGTCCTATGTCAGATGTCTTCTACAGGCAATTCTAGTGTCAGGCCCTATTAGACATGTGCGATTCGTTTCGTTCCGAATCGAAATTCGGACGAATTTTCGGAAATTCGGACATTCGGATGTATCCGAATTCCGAATTACAGACATAACGAATGCAAACTAATCCGAATTTCCATTTCCGAAATTCGGTAGCGGTAGTTCGAACGTTCGTTTCATTTTCTGTTCTTATTCGTTTCTTATTCGTTTCTTATTCGTTTCGTTCGTTTGGAGCAAAGTGACATTAGAGAAGGAGAAAAATATTTTTTCCCCCTCAAATGTCACTTTGCTGCAAACGAACGAAACGAATAAGAAACTAATAAGAAACGAATAAGAACAGAAAACGAAACGAACGTTTGAACTACCGCTACCGAATTTCGTCCGAATCCGAATTCCGAATCCAAATTGACTTTCACACCCGAATCCCGAAAAACGAAATAACACAAATCCGAATTTAAAACGAAACGAAACTAAACGAATTTTTTGGCAGTGCACATGTCTAGGCCCTATCATCAACCACCAGTAGATGTAACGCAGCTGGTCCGGGTTGGGTCTTGGCACGTTTATCTCCAAGATCCCAGCCTGTCCTCCTCCTTGATGGGTGCGTTTGCCCTGATGACAAGCCCACACCATTGATGGTACTTTACTGGGTACTCCAGTAAAAAGGTTCCTTTGGTTTTAAGTGGTGTTCCAGTCTTCTGATCGGCAGTTCTTGTTGCTGTCCTATCTTCTGGATTGCTCTGCTCGAACATCTGATACCCATCCGAAAAAGCTTTCTTCCCCGACCTGTGCATGACTTCTGATTTTTTCAAAATGCTACCTGCCACAAACGTAGCTTATTTATGGATTCTTTCTGTCATTCTCCAGCACAGGCTGCACATAGCTAAGGATGACTATGTTTTCACTATGATTAACCTCTGTAGATGGATAGTCAAGTTCATTCATATATATCCTCATCCCCGATACCCATATTCATACAGAATTCCGTTATTAGCAGTAGAGGCTTCACATCACCCAACCATGATCTGTTTTTTCATGCAGTCTGCTTTTCCAAGACTTTGTGTTTTCTAAGGAAGTCAGTCTGCTTTTTGAAAAGGAACATCATGTGATGAACCCAGCACCTGCATGCACATTTGGTGGACTTGTCCAGCAGTATGACCTCTATAGGCTAAAGTATACAAAATATTCCATACAATTCTTGAACGCCTCCTAAGCAGGGCCGGATTTCCCACAAGGCCAACCAAGGCCCGGCCTTTGGGCAGCAGGGGTGTAGAATTCCTATCTCCCGATGCCTGGGACATGCAGTTCCGTGCACCGGGCGTGTAGTTGTTTTCTACCTTTAGCCCTGCTTTCCCAAAGCAGGGCTAAATGTACAGCGGGGAAGCTGGGGCTTGTTTTGTACAAGTGATCTCGGTGATGTCGCCGAGATAACTTGTATGCAGCTTGCAGGTCTGCCACTCTCCATGGGGGGGGGGGGGAGAGGGGGG
>NW_017308560.1:49210-53599 GCF_000935625.1 Nanorana parkeri | reverse complement strand
AACCTGTCGTTGGGGCAGCAGAGATATTAAATCCGGCCCTGGATCCTGGTCCAGAAAAAGATTGCAAAACAAGGACCTTCATTTGCCCAATACCGGCAGATATGGCAAGCCTTGGTCACACATTATCCACCTCCAGATTTTGGCATACATCTTTTAGATTTATAAGCTGTTATATATGAAGCATCATTTATTAGGCCACATCCCAACCTTTCTTCGGCCCCTGACATCACCTCCCAACCCAAACTGTCTCCTATTACACTGTCTTCTCTCATCTCGTTTTCCTTTTCTGCACAAACATCTGTTGCACGGCTTGTCTTGCAACAGGCAGTCCTTACAGTGGGAACAAATATATAACTTCACCAACCTGACAATACTTGTGCACGGAATGGATATAACACCCCCAGCTTATAAATAGTGTAATTTCTATGCCAGGTTGTTTTAGTGCTAAAAGAATACAGATATCTTGAAAAACCCAATAAAAGCTCTGGGTACGGTGCAGCAGAGGTCTGCTCTGCCCCGGAATCAGCAACACTTCTGGGAATCAGGCAATGGCCACATTCATCGATGGATGATGGCCCCGTCTGTGCAACTTAAGATCCATCCTGGTAGAATCCTACTAAACAAGAACTATTGGGAGTGTTGACCACCTTCTGAAAATCCTAGTTGTCTGGTTGACAAGCCAGTTCTCTGGCTTTCAGGCAGCCAAGGTTTGCAGAAGGTAACGGCAGGCTAGGTATTTTTCTGATGACAGGTTCCCTTAAAGCTTTGTTGACAGTACAGCTCCCCTCATGTCATGTATGAAGTCCTGGAGCTTCTGAGCACTCCGTGCATTTACTGCTGTACTTTCGAGCAAACGCGTTCTGCAGGCCAACTTCCCACAGCTGCGGCCTGGCCTTCGGCCAAACGCTGAACACCGTGAGAGGATTTGCAGAGGCTTTTTTTTATTTCTTGTGCTGTATAATCCCATTCCAAACCCTGGGAGGGCTCCAGCGCTGCCCGGTGGAAGGACAGGCCTGAAGGCGAGGGAAGGCCAGATGAAAGTAAACTTCCACATATGTCTTCCCTCTCCCTGGACCTTACAGCAGTAATTGGAGACACCTGCTCTAAATACGCCTGAACTCGGCTGGCAGCCGAACAAGAGCGAAATACAGAAACATTTCTAGTAAAAGGAGTGAAGCCCAGTAAAAACGCACAAGATTTCCCTTTCATAAAGCACTGAACTGAATTACAGGCCTTTTGTTCCACCTACACAAGGTTCTTCTCAATAAAAACCAGAATCATGTTCCATGTGCTGAAGCAAAATGAGGAAACAGTTATGTTACCAATGTCGGAGGCTTGGAATAGTACACACAAGGTTCTTCTTAATAAAAACCAAAAACATGTTCCATGAGCTGAACCTATAAGAGGAAACAGTTCTAATGCCAATGGTGGACGCTTGGAATAGTACACACAAGGTTCTTCTCAATAAAAACCAGAATCATGTTCCATGAACTGAACCAAAATAAGGAAACAGTTATGATACCAATGTTGGATGCATGGAATCAGGGGCGTAACTAGAAATCACAGGGCCCCATAGCAAAATTTTGTATGGGGCCCTGTGACTTCTAGTTATGCCCCTTGCAGGGCCCATTTGAGATCCCACGCGGCCCATCTGAGGGTGACCCTGCAGAGCCCACCATATACTATCTATGGTGGGCTCTGCAGGGTCACCCTCAGGTGGGCTGGTCACACTCCTTACCAGTCCGCCTCCTCCTCCTGCACGATCGCTGATGGGCCCCGCCTCCTCCTGCGTCGCCGGGCCCCGCCTCCTCCTCTGCTGCCGACCACGGGCCCCGCCTCCTCCGCTGCCGGGTCTGATAGGGTCAGTGATCTGAACAGCAGCGCATTCTTCTCACAGTCGCCAGTGAAAACCACCAGCATAAGATGCCATAGCGACCCAGGCGGCCCGCACAGCATCTGGCCGGGCCCCCCTGGGCCCCATAGCGGCCGCCTGGGTTGCTATGGCGATTGTTACGCCACTGCTTGGAATAGTACACACTAGGTTCTTCTCAATAAAAACCAAAAGTGTGTTCCATAACATGAACCAATAAGAGGAAATGGTTATGGTGCCAATGGTGAACACCTTGAATAGTACAGCATCCAAACCTTCTGGAGTCTATTTCAAAAAGGTCCCAATTTATAGCGGCCTTTTTTTTTTAACAACGCTTTCACCTAGTCACATATTTGGTGCTTCAATCAAGGTACTGAACATTTGGTCTAAAGATCCCCTCCGACTCTGACCGTAGCTCTTATCCATCTCTCACATGTAACCCTTTATCCCCCCCCTAACCTTGACTCTTCACCTGCCCCAGCACAGAAACTTAAACCTCACCCATAAATTGAATCTATTATATCTAACCTAAACCTATTTATAAACAATTTTCAGAGCCATTTTCTGAGTACATCTCTGTGAATGTTTGTTTTGTGCAAATAGATGCAAACAATTATGTTTTTAGCACATTTTTCTTTACAAGGCAAATGTAATTTTGAATGTTATAACGTAATACAACATTATGGCCACCAGATGGAGCTGAGGAGCAAAGAAAAGAAATACATACACTATATTACCAAAAGTATTGGGACGCCGGCCTTTGCACGCACATGCACTTTAATGGCATCCCAGTCTTAGTCCGTAGGGTTCAATATTGAGTTGACCCGCCCTTTGCAGCTATAACAGCTTCATCTCTTCTGGGAAGGCATCCACAAGGTTTAGGAGTGTGTCTATGGGAATGTTGGACCATTTGTGAGGTCAGGTACTGATGTTGGAGGAGAAGGCCGTGCTCGCAGTCTCCGCTGAGGTCAGGACTCTGTGCAGGCCAGTCAAGTTCCTCCACCCCAAACTCCCCCATCCATGTCTTTATGGACCTTGCTCTGTGCACTGGTGCGCAGTCATGTTGGAACAGGAAGGGGCCGTCCCCAAGCTGTTCCCGCAAAGTTGGGAGCATGAAATTGTCCAAAATGTCTTGGTATGCTGATGTCTTAAGAGTTCCCTTCACTGGAACTAAGGGGCGGAGCCCAACCCCTGAAAACCAACCCCCCCACCATAATCCCCCCTCCACCAAACTTTACACTTGGCACAATGCAGTCAGGCAAGTACCGTTCTCCTGGCAACCGCCAAACCCAGACACGTCCATCGGGCTGCCAGACAGAGAAGCATGATTGGTCACTCCAGAGAACATGTCTCCACTTCTCTAGAGTCCAGTGGCGGCGCGCTTTACACCACGGCATCCCACGCTTTGCATTGCACTTGGTGGTGTAAGGCTTGGATGCAGCTGCTCGGCCATGGAAACCCATTCCATGAAGCTCTCTACGCACTGTTGTTGTGCCAATCTGAAGGCCACACCAAGTTTGGAGGTCTGTAGCTATTGACTCTGCAGAAAGTTGGCGACTTCAGCGCACTTCAGCATGCGCTGACCCCGCCCTGTCATGTTACGTGGCCTACCACTTCGTGGCTGAGTTGCTGTTGTTCCCAGTTGCTTCCACTTTGTTATAATATCACTAACAGGTGACCGCGGAATATTTAGTAGCAAGGAAATTTCACAGAACACCTGAATCCAATGATTTGGAGGGGCGTCCCAATACTTTTGGCAATATAGTGTATTAGCTCCTCAGCTCCATCTAGTGGCCATAATGCGGTATTACCTTATAACAGATAGAGAGGGCGGTGCCAGAACCAGGGAACACACTGACTGCATTTTCACAGGTGTGGGCTTTTTATGGAGCCCTGATAAAGTGTTAGTCAGAAGGGAAGGCAGTTTTGGGATATAAACACAAGAATGGGAATTATAGCTATATATCAGGCATAATAGGTTGCACATGCCAAACGGTGATGTTTCCTCAGAGTGCCCCTTTAACACGTTTTTTGTCCTCTTTCACCTTTTGTACATACAGCACACATCTATATATGTATATTATGTTCCTGCCGCACCCAGTACATAAGGAAATTCAGCTCTTCTGAAAGAGTGACTCTCGCCTGGTTTATTTCCCTCACGCAGTTCCTTGTCCGAGTTTCTCCTTTAACCGAGTGTGAATATTTAATCCTGCTCCCTGGGAACCGAATATTACACTCATTTCATGGCGGGCCGGGCTCTGTGGCTGGCGGTGCCCTCAGGAATGCAATTTGCAGGTTTCTGCCCTCGCTGCCTGGTTACTGGTGCTGCGCCATGCCCTTCACCCACCCACTGTCCTCACTAACCTGATTTCTGTTTGATCCTCTGGAAATCCAGTAATTACTTTTTCTGTACATGCTGAAGTTTCTGAGAAAGGGGCCCCACCGCCAGACAGTTCCATACCATGACCTCAGCCGTTGTGTTAGAAGCTCGGGGTTACATCGAACTTTAATGCCCCCGC
>NW_017308560.1:48480-48973 GCF_000935625.1 Nanorana parkeri | reverse complement strand
CTGTCTTTTGCACCGAGACCCTTAAAATAAAACTCTAGTTTTATTGAGAAAGAAAAAAAATAACCCTGAACTTGGTATCTGTATACTGGGAACAACCTATATTATCATATCCTTACCTGCTTCTGCCCTGCAGATACCAGGAGAGGACATGCCACCGCGCTCAATGATGTCTTTCATAAAGTGTTAAAGGAGAACTATGGGGTTAAGGCTTTTCCCCATAGTTCTCCTTAGGGTAACGGGAGGACACAAACTAGCGTCCTCCCATCACCCTAGGCTTAGAATACCACGAGCTATACTGAGATGCCGCAGTATACCGCGAGCAGCTGAGACGCCGCAGCTGAAGCGGATCCCGACAATTATGTCTGGATCCGCCCAGCTGCGTGAGTGACAGCTGGCTCTGCCTATCTGGAGGCAGAGCCAGCTGTACCCGCCCACTCCCCCGTCCGTTCGGCCAGTCAGCGCTGGTGGATCGGAGCGGGGAGGGGGGAGTGAC
>NW_017308560.1:42278-48017 GCF_000935625.1 Nanorana parkeri | reverse complement strand
TAGGAAATCATAGCTGGCTATGGTTTGACAGGGAAAGGTCATATTCCATATCATTGTAGCCCCCATCACCTTTTGTGAGGTGGATACTAGAAATTTAGTGATTGCCGGGGCTGTAGTCAGTCTGGCTGGATTATAGTTGGCATTTATCTGGTTAATTCCATGTGTCTGGCATTGTTTGTATCCCCCTACCTGGGTGGAGTGTGACTCTGCTGTATTGTGGGACAGCCAATGAGAGGCACTGTGAGTGTATGTGCAGTTCACCAGCCAATCACTAGGTTTCTCTCAACCAGTGTTGCATGATGGGATATGGTACATATACTGGAGGAAATTGCCATGTGCTCAGTCTTGTGCCAGCCATTGATTAGTCCAGTTTGGGGTGCTGTCCAGCCTGCTCCCCCAGGCTAGGCCTGAATCCTGGGGGGTGGAGATGCTGGAGTGCGGGAAGTGTTTCACTAGGCCTCAAGTATGGATGAGGCCTGTGCTGTTGTCAGAGGAGGAGAACCAGGGAAGCTGATGGCTGCTGAAGGTGCCTGGAACATATAGGACCTCTGCAGCAAGTCTGGTGTCTCTCCTGCTGAGGATCTGTGCCCATCCCTGCTCATCTGTTACCCAAATTTATTTTTGCTGAGCTACAAACAGATTTACACTGAGATGCTAAAAAGGTCTGGTGAGTCTGAAGTCTATGTCTGTGCTATCCTGGATGTCTAGGATCCCTATACCCTCTCTCCCCAGTGTGAAGATGGTAATACAAGTTATCCAGCATTGTGCTTCTGGAGTGGAAATCAGCTTTGTGGGCACTAGAAGAGGGCGGGTAAATGCCAATAGGGCAGCTGAAGACCAAACCCCTAGACAACTAGTGATTATTCTGGCAGCTCCTTCGGGTACATATATATTGTTATGTACTCTTTAAGCTGAACTGGGATTTTCCTTTTAGGCACCAGTTACACCTGGGTGATTTGAAGCACATTTTGAAGCTTCCCCAGGAGCCCATCAAAGCTCAACGATAAATATAATAGTAAAAAAACGCTCAAGCCTGAAACGCCTGTACATAAATGCCGGAGAAACAACCAGCTCCAGTGTAAACGGGGCCTGAAGGATTAGTGCGCATTTAGTTCTGGTCTATAAAGTTATGGACTTGTAGCCTATACAAAAGCCTGCCTATGTCCTCCTGAAGGAGGGCTAGCCGTCACACAGGGCTTCTTTAAGACATGGACTGTCAATGGTTGTTGAGGGTGGTGCGAGGGCTCCCTAAGAAGTTTCAGCGCTTGGTCTCTGTAGATGTTCCTCAGATGAAGAACCTGTGAAGATCTGGTGTTTAATCTGACAGTATTTGTGTGATCCAGCAAATTGGGTCCAGGTGGTCCTCAATTAGAGACCTGTTAACCTCACTCTTCTTCTGTAAGGAAATAATGTTGATCAGATACTTTCTCTTTGTATCTATGTCATGGCCTTTGGGGAGAAGCTTGCGATGATCGAGAGTGCGATCTGCCTGTCCAAGATAGGCAGATCTTGGGGGCGGGCTTGCGATGATCGAGAGTGCGATCTGCCTGTCCAAGATGGGCAGATCGTACGTTTTTTTAATCCCTGTACAACCATCGCAAGACTAAAGTCTTGCGATGGTTGTAGAGTGTATGGCCACCTTTAGACTAATGTTCCCAATTAAACTCACATGTTGTAATTATTACCCCGATGTCACCTGAGCTTACTCCATCTGAGCCACATGGAGGAGAATGTAGGTGGGAACCATGACCTGGCCATGAACCCTGATCCTTGGCTGACAATGCTGTTCCTCTGTGTTCCCTCTACTGCTGGATCTCCAGCCTAGCCATCACACTGTTGTGTTCTGTTCCCAGAGTGTTGTCTTCTTTCGAAAGACTGGTGTCACCTAACAAAGGCCATTATATGTGGGCTTCCTGGTTACTGGATTTAAGAGAAGACACCGGAGGTCTGATATCTTCCTGATATCTTTAGAGGAACAGAATAATACCATGACCATACCGAAAGTTAACCAGAGACTTGAGATGGCAATTGCCCAATCCAGCCAAGGCCTGGGAAGAAGAACTTTACCTAATTGCTATTATTCAACCAAGATATGCATTAGACATGTAAGCTGCAAAAAAAGCTGGTTCGGATATTTCGGGATTCAGATCCGAAATTCAATTCGGTTCGGATGAGTTTACGAATATTTGTTACGAGTAAAACAGAAAACTATATACAGATATTAAAGTGACATTAAACCCTCAGATTTTTTAACATAAACCAATACTGTAATGTGCACCTTACTGTAATCCATGGTTGTTTCCCTTCTCTTTGCTGCTCTTCCTTTTAAATCCGTATCTCTTCTCATGCTGGGCAGAACTTCTGTTTTGCAGCAGACTGCCTTGTCTCTGAAATGGATACATGGTGTCTGTGTAGGTTCACAACCTGAGCCAGCACTACAGGAAGAGGCACTCAGCTGCAAAGGGAAGTTCTCCCCCAGCATGAGAAGAGATACAGATTTAAAAGGAAGAGCAGCAAAGAGAAGGGAAACCACCATGGATTACAGTAAGGCGCACATTACAGTATTGGTTTATGTTAAAAAAATCTGAGGGTTTAATGTTCACTTTCATACAAAAGCTGAATCTCCTAGGCCCGAATGGCATTCGAGAGCTGAATTTCTGAATTCCATTTGGGTCTGGGAGCCATATACATATATTACTAAAGCTGAGGCTCCCAGACCCGAATGGCATTCAGGAGCTCCCAAATGGAATGCAGAAATTCAGCTCTCGAATGCCAGTCGGGTCTAGGATCCTCAGCTTTAGTTATGAATATACTGAACATTGAACATTTTCGTGTTCAGAACACCCCGGCAGCCAATATGGACGCTGGCGTGTTCTGAAAATAAATGTATGTGTGCTCGAATAACATTTTAGTATATTCGGGCATCAATTAAATTTGTTGTTTCAGATTCGGACAAACCACCGAATCCACTGATTTTCGTTGATTTGCAGGCTCGTCCGAACCCGAATGCCCATGTCTAGTTAATGAGAACTTTGCGAATCCCGGGGACTCCGTGGTGAGGGTGAACCTGAACCTCACCCCTGGTCCTCACACGTACCCAACCCACTTAATGTAAATTATTTCATACCCTTGTTATGTGACCACACAGAATGTGAATGCACATCTTACCTACAAAAACACAAATGAATACCAGATATAACGCTTCCTCATGCTAACCTAAAAAAAGGATTGGCTGAAGATGTGCTTTACAGCTAAATTCACGAATGAGAGACACATTCGGGAGCCGTTTTACCTTCCAAAGGATCTCTATTTTAGTCCATCCAGGCCTGAGATATACACAGGCCTGCCAGACAGCACAGCCAGGAAGGTGACCTGTCTTCTCTCTGCTGCAGTTAAGCAATAAAGTTGGGTCTCCTCCCAGCCCCCCAGCCTGTGATTGGACAGAAAAGGAGATATCTGTATCTGTCTAAAGTGCACTTTATTTTTTAAGGTCTGTGATGCGTGCATCAAAGACAAGCTTCACCCATGTGAACAAAAAAAGTGAACCGTGAAATCACAACACACTAAAAAATAAAAAAGTGCATGAGGGTGTTGTGGTCCTCCTCTGAGGAGGTAGGGCCTCGATTTCATGAGCCCTCGGGGCGCAAGGCTCCAGACAGGGGCAAGAACGACTTAGGTCCACCTACCCGAAGGCCGGCGGACCCCGAATCTCATGAATCTCATGAACCTGCCGAAACAGGTCCACCGAGCACAAGGTGGGGGGTCTCCCGACCAGGTTGGGGCTCTCCAATGTATCACAAGCCATTGCCATTGTTCCATGTCAGTCTTGGCAGCCACGTCTTGTCTACATGCACTCCAGTGACAGCTCCATGACATATCCCCTGATGGTGACAACAGTGGACCACGTCTGTGTAATGTGTGTTCCTCTTACTTCTTTAATCTCATTCTCAGCAACAAAAATATCAAATAAAACAAATAGCAACAAAAATAACAACCGAAATGTCTCCCACAATCTATAGAAATATACGGATGACCTCTCCCGAATATCCTCAATGTATCTACAATGTGACACAATTTGTATCCTCACCAGGTGACGTGTGAAGGTGAATTCTTGTCTGTCAAAGCTGACGGAGGCCCCTGGGGAGAATGTTTTTTTGCCCTGGGCCCCCCTATGTCTTAAAGTGCCCCCCCCCTCCTGTGATGATGTTTCTGTCTTGATGTTGTGTTTGTGGGACGGAGCTCCATTCAGCACCCACATTGGGGATGAAAGGCGCCTCGGGCGATAAGAAGGCGGCCGTACCTTTAATAACAAACATGCCCCGTCAGTAGGGGCTCCTATTTCGTCTTGGATCAGAAAGATTGTGTTTGGAGATGAAAGAGGCGATGGCGCCGGTATCGAGGAGTGATTGAGATCTTCGCACACAGAAAAGGTGGACGATTAACCCCTTCCAGGCTCTTCGCCGTACGGCTGGTGATGTGCGCGGCGAGGGCCGAAATCACCTTGGTGCAAATCTATATAATCCCCAGCAGTGTTGGCCATGTGGGTTATAATTGTAAATGGTGACAATAATGATAATAGTTATGAGCCCCCTGAAATGTGATTGATCTGCCTTCACTGCGCAGCACAGAGGCACAGAGACCCAGTGATGACATCATGATAATGAATGTAATGAAAATGGAAATGTTTTGTTTCCAAAATTGATTGAATCCAAAGAACCTGAGACCTCTTTGGAGATCCATGATGTCTAGTAATATTTGTTTGATTTCTATAACGTCCAGCTAGACTGTGGTCCAAAACAAGTATATTTCCATCAAACATTTTATATATATACAGCTGCCTCCTAATTTTTGAATTTTTCTCTAGTCTAGTCTTGGAGCTCAAAAGTATCTGGACTTGTACTGAGTACGGTACTTGGTATCTGTGCAACCCTAATATATATATATATATATACACTCACACTATATTACCAAAAGTATTGGGACGCCTTTACACGCACATGAACTTTAGTGGCATCCCAGTCTTAGTCCGTATGGTTCAGTATTGGGTTGGCTCCGCCCTTTGCTGCTATAACAGCTTTAGCTCTCCTGGGAAGGCGTTCACAAGGTTTAGGAGTGTGTGTCTATGGGAATGTTGGACCATTTGTGAGGTCCGGTACTGATGTTGGGGGAGAAGGCCGACCTCGCAGTCTCCACTCTAATTCATGCCAAAGGTGTTCTATCGAGTTGAGGTCAGGACTCTGTGCAGGCCAGTCACGTTCCTCCACCCCAAACTCCCCCATCCATGTCTTTATGGACCTTGCTTTGTGCACTGGTGCGCACTCATGTTGGGACAGGAAGGGGCCGTCCCCAAACTGTTCCCACAAAGTTGGGAGCATGAAATTGTCCATAATGTCTTGGTATGCTGATGTCTTAAGAGTTCCCTTCACTGGAACTAAGAGGCGGAGCCCAACCCCTGAAAAACAACCCCACACCATAATCCCCCCTCCACCAAACTTCACACTTGGCACAATGCAGTCAGGCAAGTACCGTTCTCCGGGCAACCGCCAAACCCTGACACACCCATCAGATTGCCAGACAGAGAAGCGTGATTGGTCACTCCAGAGAACACGTCTCCACTTCACTAGAGTCCAGTGGCGGCACCGCATCCGACAATATACTGTACATATACATATTAGACATGTAAGTAGGGATGCACTGATACCGATACTAGTGCCGATACCGAGTATTTGGGCAAGTACT
>NW_017308560.1:28339-41910 GCF_000935625.1 Nanorana parkeri | reverse complement strand
TAGGGATGCACAGATACTTTTCGAGTACCAGTGCAGACACTTGGCATTCTCATGAGAACTACCAGTGTTGCAGCTGGGACCGGGCTCTGGCACTCCACCACTGTCCTAAAATCATTAGTTTGTATTGTTTTAGAAAAACTGTCAATTGACAATAAACAAAAATGTATCAGTACTCGTACTTGTAAGTACTCGGCAAGTACCAGTACTCGTACTCGCAAAACTGGTATCTGCGCATCACTTTATTTATATTTATAAAAACAAAATGATACATTAAAACAGAGATGTAGAAATCCCAGGAGCTCCGTGTGCTCCTTACAAATGACAGCTGCCTCCTAATTTTTGAATTTTTCTCTAGTCTAGTCTTGGAGCTCAAAAGTATCTGGACTTGTACTGAGTACGGTACTTGGTATCTGTGCAACCCTAATATATATATATATATATACACTCACACTATATTACCAAAAGTATTGGGACGCCTTTACACGCACATGAACTTTAGTGGCATCCCAGTCTTAGTCCGTATGGTTCAGTATTGGGTTGGCTCCGCCCTTTGCTGCTATAACAGCTTTAGCTCTCCTGGGAAGGCGTTCACAAGGTTTAGGAGTGTGTGTCTATGGGAATGTTGGACCATTTGTGAGGTCCGGTACTGATGTTGGGGGAGAAGGCCGACCTCGCAGTCTCCACTCTAATTCATGCCAAAGGTGTTCTATCGAGTTGAGGTCAGGACTCTGTGCAGGCCAGTCACGTTCCTCCACCCCAAACTCCCCCATCCATGTCTTTATGGACCTTGCTTTGTGCACTGGTGCGCACTCATGTTGGGACAGGAAGGGGCCGTCCCCAAACTGTTCCCACAAAGTTGGGAGCATGAAATTGTCCATAATGTCTTGGTATGCTGATGTCTTAAGAGTTCCCTTCACTGGAACTAAGAGGCGGAGCCCAACCCCTGAAAAACAACCCCACACCATAATCCCCCCTCCACCAAACTTCACACTTGGCACAATGCAGTCAGGCAAGTACCGTTCTCCGGGCAACCGCCAAACCCTGACACACCCATCAGATTGCCAGACAGAGAAGCGTGATTGGTCACTCCAGAGAACACGTCTCCACTTCACTAGAGTCCAGTGGCGGCACCGCATCCGACAATATACTGTACATATACATATTAGACATGTAAGTAGGGATGCACTGATACCGATACTAGTGCCGATACCGAGTATTTGGGCAAGTACTAGTAATGACTAGTATCGGTATCGGTGCATCCCTGGTGGCCAGTACAATCGCTTTATCATCTTTATAAAATCTGCTCTGCTCCTCCACGAATCTCGCAGCATCGCCACGGCAATATATTCCAGGAAAATTGTCCGATTTTTGAATAGCCGTCATTTGCGTTTTGAGCGCCCCCTTACAATTTTACGTTGCCTTCGGCTCGCTCGTTTAGTCAAAACTTGGCCGCAGGAGCAGAAGAATTAACATTATTATTTTAATGTTTCTTTCCTTTTGAGTTTACGAGCTGATAACTCGTCAGACGGGTTCCGTACAAAAACTGCTATTATGTTTTTTTTTTTCAGCGATCATTGAGCTCCGTCGCTGATAACATTTCCGCAGGTGATAACTCGGCTGCGATTGACGCCGCGGATCTGTGTTATATATTACTGACATCTGTGACATCTTATATCATCATTTATCATTTTCATATGTTGCTTCTTGTTGAAGAAAATGAAACGATGTCGAATGGAAATGTTGTACAGGATTAACTTGACTCAATAAAAAAAAAAATGAGCTCCCAATAAAAAGTTTTCAGTTCTGTAATCCTACATCTGCCATAGGCCAATAAGATAGTCCAGATGTTGTGTCTCCAGCACCCCTCCGACTCTGCCACAGTAGCATCAGCTGCAGAGGAAGGGCCCGGCATTGTTTGCAGGTCCTCTGACACCCAGCAGGGGGCAGTGCAGGCCTATCTGCAGGATGGTGGACGGATGAAGGCAGAATTGCTGAACACCTATGTGTTGAATCAAGTGACTGTATCAGCTACCTGATGTGAAGTTATTAACATTTGGAGACAATATGAATACATGGGCATGAGAACCTTCACAAATACATCATTCATCATCAAGTCATATCATGAGTAGTATAAATATGGTAAACACAGTGTTTTACTGGTTACGATAGTGGTCTTAAAGTGCTGATGTCCTGGGTTCAATCCCCCCCCCCCCGGCTTTTTCTTTATGGAGTTTTCGGTTTCTTCACATGGTTACATGGACTGGTGAAATGCCGCTGTCAAAATAAAAGATAAAAGACAGCAAATTGCTTTGATGGTAATGTTAATTCATTAAGGGTGGTGGGGGAAGGGAGGGGATATATGATGAGTGCAGGGTGTTGAGGGAAAGTCAAAGTTATAGGTTTAGCGAAATTAGGGAAGAAAGGTAGAGATAATGTTAAAGGGACGTTAGGAAATTGTCTGTATGGAGTTTGCGTGTTTTGCACATGGTTACATGGACTGGTGAAATGCCGCTGTCAAAATAAAAGATAAAAGACAGCAAATTGCTTTGATGGTAATGTTAATTCATTAAGGGTGGTGGGGGAAGGGAGGGGATATATGATGAGTGCAGGGTGTTGAGGGAAAGTCAAAGTTATAGGTTTAGCGAAATTAGGGAAGAAAGGTAGAGATAATGTTAAAGGGACGTTAGGAAAGGGAAGATAGAGATGATGTTTGAAGATAGAAGGTAGAGGTAGAGGTGATGGTGGAGGGATATTAGGGAAGGTAGAGGTAATGGTGGAGGGATAATAGGGAAGGAAGCTAGAGGTAATGGTGGAGGGATATTGGGGAAGGTAGAGGTAATGGTTGGGTGGATATTAGGGAAGGAAGGTAAAGGTGATGGTGGAGGGTGATGATGGAAGGGAAGGTAGAGGTGATGGTGGAGGGTGATGATGGAAGGGAAGGTAGAAGTGATAGTGGTGGGTGATGATGGAAGGAATGTAGAGGTGATGGGTGAAGGGTGATGATGGAAGGGAAGGTAGAGGTGATGGTGGAGGGTGATGATGGAAGGGAAGGTAGAGGTGATGGTGGAGGGCGATGATGGAAGGGAAGGTAGAGGTGATGGTGGAGGGTGATAATGGAAGGAATGTAGAGGTGATGGGTGATGATGGAAGGGAAGGTAGAGGTGATGGTGGAGGGTGATGATGGAAGGAATGTAGAGGTGATGGGTGAAGGGTGATGATGGAAGGGAAGGTATAAGTGATGGTGGAGGGTGATGATGGAAGGGAAGGTAGAGGTGATGGTGGAGGGTGATGATGGAAGGAATGTAGAGGGGATGGTGGAGGGTGATGATGGAAGGAATGTAGAGGGGATGGTGGAGGGTGATGATGGAAGGAATGTAGAGGGGATGGTGGAGGGTGATGATGGAAGGAATGTAGAGGGGATGGTGGAGGGTGATGATGGAAGGAATGTAGAGGGGATGGTGGAGGGTGATGATGGAAGGAATGTAGAGGGGATGGTGGAGGGTGATGATGGAAGGAATGTAGAGGGGATGGTGGAGGGTGATGATGGAAGGAATGTAGAGGGGATGGTGGAGGGTGATGATGGAAGGAATGTAGAGGGGATGGTGGAGGGTGATGATGGAAGGAATGTAGAGGGGATGGTGGAGGGTGATGATGGAAGGAATGTAGAGGGGATGGTGGAGGGTGATGATGGAAGGAATGTAGAGGGGATGGTGGAGGGTGATGATGGAAGGAATGTAGAGGGGATGGTGGAGGGTGATGATGGAAGGAATGTAGAGGGGATGGTGGAGGGTGATGATGGAAGGAATGTAGAGGGGATGGTGGAGGGTGATGATGGAAGGAATGTAGAGGGGATGGTGGAGGGTGATGATGGAAGGAATGTAGAGGGGATGGTGGAGGGTGATGATGGAAGGAATGTAGAGGGGATGGTGGAGGGTGATGATGGAAGGAATGTAGAGGGGATGGTGGAGGGTGATGATGGAAGGAATGTAGAGGGGATGGTGGAGGGTGATGATGGAAGGAATGTAGAGGGGATGGTGGAGGGTGATGATGGAAGGAATGTAGAGGGGATGGTGGAGGGTGATGATGGAAGGAATGTAGAGGGGATGGTGGAGGGTGATGATGGAAGGAATGTAGAGGGGATGGTGGAGGGTGATGATGGAAGGAATGTAGAGGGGATGGTGGAGGGTGATGATGGAAGGAATGTAGAGGGGATGGTGGAGGGTGATGATGGAAGGAATGTAGAGGGGATGGTGGAGGGTGATGATGGAAGGAATGTAGAGGGGATGGTGGAGGGTGATGATGGAAGGAATGTAGAGGGGATGGTGGAGGGTGATGATGGAAGGAATGTAGAGGGGATGGTGGAGGGTGATGATGGAAGGAATGTAGAGGGGATGGTGGAGGGTGATGATGGAAGGAATGTAGAGGTGATGGTGAAGGGTGATGATGGAAGGGAAGTTAGAAGTGATGGTGGTGGGTGATGAGGGTAGGGAAGGTTAGGGGAGATATGGAAAACAATCTAGTAAATTCCATTCCTACATTTGTGGAATGATTTCACAGTAGAGAACCAGGCGCGGCTCTTTTTGACGTAGAAGCGTTCTCAGGGCAGTGTTCTTCCACATAATTATAAATATATAATCCTGAACATATATTCCAGAAATATCCCGCACTTATACTTGTGCCCTAGATGAGTCATTTGTTCTGCCTGATTAGTGTGGGTCCCACAATGAGTAATGTCAGTTCACACTGAGAGGTTAAGTAACAGAGTTGTGATCTCTCTTATCCCCGTACATGAAGCGCTTTGTTAGTACAGTTCAAAGGCAGCGCGCGATCCCCTGACTATCTACAGTAAATCTGCACCCATAATACAATCCGGGTCACCGATCTCCAAAGACAAAACACACATCAAAGTGTCTGACACACCGAGAGACAACGAGTACTGATTCTCAGCGGCAAGCTCTGAGCCTGGAATTGGGCTGAGCAGAACCAAGACCCAAAATCAGGTCCTCACCAAATCCCAACCACACCTCATCCATATATCAGATATAATACACTGATAATATGATAATCAAATCAACGTCACATATTATAAACTAATTACACAATGACTGGTACTGGGAGCCGGATACTGACCTCAGTGTCTAATATGTATTCCATATCTCATTACATTTATATCGACACAATGTACCAGTTTTGGCCAAATGTCATTTATCTTCATCAACTGCAATGATGGCTGAAGTGTCACTTCACATTTATATTTATATCGAACAGTCTTTTTTCCTTATTATAAAAACGAGCAAACTTCCAATTAGTACTTATCACTCCACAGTACCACTTCTCTCATATGGACTCTGCACAGTACCACTTCTCTCATATGGACTCTGCACAGTACCACTTCCCTTGTCCTGTATGCCGGCTGTCATTCTCGGTATCTGTTCTTATTCTGTATGTATGGACTCTGCACAGTGACACTTCTCTTGCTCTGTATGGCGGGTGTAATTCTCGGTATCTGTTCTTATTCTGTATGTATGGACTCTGCACAGTAACACTTCTCTGGTCCTGTGTGCCGGGTGTCATTCTCAGTATCTGTTCTTATTCTGTATGTATGGACTCTGCACAGTATCACTTCTCTTGTCCTGTATGCCGGGTGTCATTCTCATTATCTGTTCTTATTCTGTATGTATGGACTCTGCACAGTACCACTTCTCTGGTCCTGTATGACTGGTGTCATTCTCAGTATCTGTTCTTATTCTGTATGTATGGACTCTGCACAGTACCACTTCTCTGGTCCTGTATGCCGGGTGTCATTCTCATTATCTGTTCTTATTCTGTATGTATGGACTCTGCACAGTACCACTTCTCTTGTCCTGTATGCCGGGTGTCATTCTCGGTATCTGTTCTTATTCTGTATGTATGGACTCTGCACAGTACCACTTCCCTTGTCCTGTATGCCGGGTGTCATTCTCGGTATCTGTTCTTATTCTGTATGTATGGACTCTGCACAGTACCACTTCCCTTGTCCTGTATGCCGGGTGTCATTCTCGGTATCTGTTCTTATTCTGTATGTATGGACTCTGCACAGTACCACTTCTCTTGTCCTGTATGCCGGGTGTCATTCTCGGTATCTGTTCTTATTCTGTATGTATGGACTCTGCACAGTACCACTTCTCTGGTCCTGTATGCCGGGTGTCATTCTCAGTATCTGTTCTTATTCTGTATGTATGGACTCTGCACAGTAACACTTCTCTTGTCCTGTATGCCGGGTGTCATTCTCGGTATCTGTTCTTATTCTGTATGTATGGACTCTGCACAGTACCACTTCTCTTGTCCTGTATGCCGGGTGTCATTCTCGGTATCTGTTCTTATTCTGTATGTATGGACTCTGCACAGTAACACTTCCCTTGTCCTGTATGCCGGCTGTCATTCTCGGTATCTGTTCTTATTCTGTATGTATGGACTCTGCACAGTAACAATTCTCTTGTTCTGCATGCCGGGTGTATCTCTGGGCACCTGACCTCTCTGTGGAATCATCATCAGCGTGTGCAGGGCTGTGGCAGGGCAGGGGTTAAGGCTTGGCTGTGGTTTTGAGGTAAGACACGGATTTCCTGTATGAGCCATGCGTGTTCCACCTTGTACTCTCCTGGTAACACGGCACCGGTGTTGCATCATGCCGTTCACCGTGTCGGACAGGATTATGGCAGCCGGTGATGCAGAAATGCGGCGGGCAGCCTGTGCAGCTGCAGGAGAGGCGGCCGGCGGTTTGTGCAGCGCGGTCACATGTCTGAAATACCTTTTGTGAAAATCGCTGTCCAAACTTTTCATCCCTTTGAGGTTTTTGTTCTTCTCTCTCCTCGTCTCCTCTGTGATTCCTGGCTCTCACGTTTCGCGGGGCTGCCCAATTCTCACATTAGTGGCATTTTCTTTAGAAATCCAGCCAGGCTGCGCCGCGCCAGACATTCCGAATTAGACTTGTGGGATTCTTGGAAGTTCTCCGCTCAGCCGAGGCTCATTCAGTCCATGAAAAAGCCGTAATCAGTCGGCGGGAGGAAGGTCTGCGCCATGTGGTGAGACCATGCTCCTGATCCTCCATGAGCCACCGTCTGACTCTATTGTACCTGATTTCGGGTGGTTTCGTTTATCCAACCTGCCCCAGGGACCTCTACCAGGTCATGTTAGACGTGACCCCAGTGTTTATGTTGACTCCTGAAGCTGGAGCAGCAGATGTTCTCAGATGGTCAGATCATGGCTGCTGATGTCTATGGGCAGTGTTCATTCTGTAGACCCCCCTCCATGCTGGAGACTAGGGACGGGCAGATCGGCCTGGGTTCGTTTTGTGAGCCAAAAGTTTTTGGGATCTTGTGACTTGCAAACACTATGCACTACATACAGGGGCGTAACTAGAAATCACAGGGCCCCATAGCAAAATTTTGTATGGGGGCCCCATTTATTGTGGAACCTGGACTTGGGGCGGCAGGGAGAGTAAATCCGGCCCTGCCCGTACCCCCTACTGGGGACAGATCTAAGTAGACATTTCAGGTAATCTGGGAGCAGAGACAGTCCTTTATATCAGGAGTGGCAACCTGGGCACTCTGGCTGTGGTGGAACTCAGTGGCGTCACAAAGGGGGTGCGGGGGGTGCGGCCCGCACCCGGGTGACACCTTTGGAGGGGTGACACTAAAATGACTCACAGTCATTTTGGCGTCACCCCCCCTCTGAAAAGTCGGGCGCTCGGTCATGGACCGAACGCCCGACAGTATCAGGAGTGAGGAGGGGATCCGGCGGCAAACCTTATCCCGCCGAGTGACTGTCCCCTCCTCTCTCTGCCGGCGTCCACCACCAAGATGGCCGCCGGCAGGCGTCAATGAGATGACCGCGCATGACACATTGGCTCTCTGTACGGAGAAGGAGGAGAGATCAGCATTCCCCACTACCAGTGGCATCACAAGGGGGGGTGGCCCGCACCTGGATAACACCATTGGAGGGGTGACACCATTTTGGTGTCACCCCTTTGAAAAGGAGAGAGGAGGGGACCCGGCGGCATACCTGGGGACACTCTCACTGCAAGCCAGGGGGTACTCCTACTGCAGGCCAGGGGTCAGTCTTACTGCAAGCTAGGAGACACTCTCACTGCAAGCCAGGGGTCAGTCTTACTGCAAGCCAGGGGACACTCTGACTGCAAGCCAGGGGACACTCCTACTTTCCAGGGGTCAGTCTTACTGCAAGCTAGGAGACACTCTCACTGCAAGCCAGGGGTCAGTCTTACTGCAAGCCAGGGGACACTCTGACTGCAAGCCAGGGGACACTCCTACTGCAGGCCAGGGGACACTCTCACTGGAAGCCAGGGGACACTCCTACTGCAGGCCAGGGGACACTCCTACTGCAGGCCAGGGGACACTCCTACTGCAGGCCAGGGGACACTCCTACTGCAGGCCAGGGGACACTCCTACTGCAGGCCAGGGGACACTCCTACTGCAGGCCAGGGGACACTCCTACTGCAGGCCAGGGGACACTCCTACTGCAGGCCAGGGGACACTCCTACTGCAGGCCAGGGGACACTCCTACTGCAGGCCAGGGGACACTCCTACTGCAGGCCAGGGGACACTCCTACTGCAGGCCAGGGGACACTCCTACTGCAGGCCAGGGGACACTCCTACTGCAGGCCAGGGGACACTCCTACTGCAGGCCAGGGGACACTCCTACTGCAGGCCAGGGGACACTCCTACTGCAGGCCAGGGGACACTCCTACTGCAGGCCAGGGGACACTCCTACTGCAGGCCAGGGGACACTCCTACTGCAGGCCAGGGGACACTCCTACTGCAGGCCAGGGGACACTCCTACTGCAGGCCAGGGGACACTCCTACTGCAGGCCAGGGGACACTCCTACTGCAGGCCAGGGGACACTCCTACTGCAGGCCAGGGGACACTCCTACTGCAGGCCAGGGGACACTCCTACTGCAGGCCAGGGGACACTCCTACTGCAGGCCAGGGGACACTCCTACTGCAGGCCAGGGGACACTCCTACTGCAGGCCAGGGGACACTCCTACTGCAGGCCAGGGGACACTCCTACTGCAGGCCAGGGGACACTCCTACTGCAGGCCAGGGGACACTCCTACTGCAGGCCAGGGGACACTCCTACTGCAGGCCAGGGGACACTCCTACTGCAGGCCAGGGGACACTCCTACTGCAGGCCAGGGGACACTCCTACTGCAGGCCAGGGGACACTCCTACTGCAGGCCAGGGGACACTCCTACTGCAGGCCAGGGGACACTCCTACTGCAGGCCAGGGGACACTCCTACTGCAGGCCAGGGGACACTCCTACTGCAGGCCAGGGGACACTCCTACTGCAGGCCAGGGGACACTCCTACTGCAGGCCAGGGGACACTCCTACTGCAGGCCAGGGGACACTCCTACTGCAGGCCAGGGGACACTCCTACTGCAGGCCAGGGGACACTCCTACTGCAGGCCAGGGGACACTCCTACTGCAGGCCAGGGGACACTCCTACTGCAGGCCAGGGGACACTCCTACTGCAGGCCAGGGGACACTCCTACTGCAGGCCAGGGGACACTCCTACTGCAGGCCAGGGGACACTCCTACTGCAGGCCAGGGGACACTCCTACTGCAGGCCAGGGGACACTCCTACTGCAGGCCAGGGGACACTCCTACTGCAGGCCAGGGGACACTCCTACTGCAGGCCAGGGGACACTCCTACTGCAGGCCAGGGGACACTCCTACTGCAGGCCAGGGGACACTCCTACTGCAGGCCAGGGGACACTCCTACTGCAGGCCAGGGGACACTCCTACTGCAGGCCAGGGGACACTCCTACTGCAGGCCAGGGGACACTCCTACTGCAGGCCAGGGGACACTCCTACTGCAGGCCAGGGGACACTCCTACTGCAGGCCAGGGGACACTCCTACTGCAGGCCAGGGGACACTCCTACTGCAGGCCAGGGGACACTCCTACTGCAGGCCAGGGGACACTCCTACTGCAGGCCAGGGGACACTCCTACTGCAGGCCAGGGGACACTCCTACTGCAGGCCAGGGGACACTCCTACTGCGAGCCAGGGGATACTCCCACGGCAAGCCAGGGGACACTCTCATTGGAAGCCAGGGGTCAGTCTCACTGCAAGTCAGATAAGGTAATATCTGGGTTTGTAATGGCATTTGGTGCACATAAAGTGGATTTATATCCTTTCAGACTACTGAGGAGTATACATAAATGAACAGTTCTGAGCTCGGAGCTCACATTGAATTACTAGTAACCCAACATGAATATAATCTGGATGAGTTTATTTAGACTCCAGTTACCTCCCTGCAGACAGGGGCATTGTCTGTGTGGTGCCAGGTGATACCCGCGGGCAGGCAGTGGCTGGCATATGGCTCCGTTGTCACAGAAAGGTAATAAAAGTTCACAATACATATCCAGAAACGTGACACCGGCTTATGTCAAGGGAAGTTTCCTTTGGCAGGGGATAAGGAAGGAGGTGTTGTCACCTGATGTAAGTTAAATAATCCATTACATAAGGCAACAAAAAGGCGTGAGCTCTCCGCGGGGTGGAGGATTATAATATTACAAATATACACTATGCGCTGATTATTTCCCCCACCGAGAGGGATCATGTGATCACATCTTGACGTGAATCACACAGCTCCTTACATCACCATTTCCCGAGCGTTCCGTCTGTGTGACTTGCAACATTGTGGACTTTTTTTTGTTATTGTTTTTATTATGGAGCATTTGTAGCAGAGCACCAAATACTTCTGTGTTGTGCAATGTGTCAAGATTTGTCATTGACATCTCGTGCCCACTCATTGACTGTCCATGACACATTACAGGGGGGTCAGCAGCGAAGAATGGCTGGAGAAAGCCTGCAATACCTACAAAAGGCCTTCTGAAAGCCCTGCTCAATCCCAGAACTGAAAAATGATATCGAACTTTGACTTGACTTAAAATTCTTAAAGAGGAACTCTGGGCATATAAAAAAAACGTACTCTTGCAGTGGGATGAGAAGACCTAAACCAACCGAGTGTCTGTGGGGATTCTTGTCCATATGTGAGGTCAGGCACTGATGTTGGATGAGAAGACCTGGCTCAGATTTGGCGTTCCAATTCATCTCAGAGATTCAGCAGGGTTGAGGTCAGGGCAGTGGCGTCACAAGGAGGGTGCGTGGGGTGCGGCCCGCACACAGGTGACACCATTAGAGAGTCAAGAGGAAATCCCGGTAAGGAGTGCGCTATGGTTCCTGTTTCTGACCATTAGAGAGGTGACACTAAAATGACTGATATTTTGGTGTCACCCCCTCTGAAAAGTTGGGCACTTGGTTATGGGCCCAGAGCCTGAAAGCCGCATGAGAGAGGAAGGGACCCATCAGCATACCTTAACCCGCAGAATGAACATCCCATCATCTCTCTGCCGGCATCCATCATATAGATTGCCGTCGTCAGTTGAGTGCGCATGACGCCATCACGTGCATGCCTCAAAACATCATGTGCGTGCATCATAACGTTATGCATGTGCGTCATGACGTCCAGGAGAGAGAAGGGGACCCGGCGGCATACCTTATCCTGCCGGGTGAACGTCACCTCCTCTCTCTGCTGCCGTCCATCACCAAGATGACCGCCAGCAGGTATCACCAAGATGGCCACGCATGCTCGATGACGTCATTGTGCACACACGTAGGGATGTCATGCGCAATGACTTTACGGCGGGGTGTCATCCGGTATCCGCTCCAAGTGACACTCGGCCTCAGGACGCCCCTGGGTAAGGGCTTTGTGTAGGCCACTCGAGTTCCCCCCCATCAAAGTAGTCAATACATGTCTTTGTGCACAGTCATGCCAGAACAGAAAAGGGTCTTCACCAAACTGTCACCACAAGGATGGAGGAGCACAGTGGTCGAAAATGTCTTTGTGTGTTGTAGTTAACAGGACCCTTCACTGGAAACACCTGAGCTCAGTCATTTGGAAGGGGGTCCACATCCTTTTGGCCATAGAGTAGGTGTGACGGTCAGGTGTTTATTAGGGACATAATATTAATTACACTGTTGGGCTCTCGGTCCATGACCAAGTGCCCGACTTTTCATTGGGGGTGACACCAAAATGACTGTCAGTTGTTTTGGTGTCACCCCTCCAATGGTGGCATCTGGGTGCAAGCTGCGCCCTCTGCACCCCCCTTGTGACACCACTGATTGTCCTAGATTGTTCACTTCTCCTGCCATCTCCAAACGCTTCACCTTTTTGTGAATAACCCTGTAATACTTTTGTGCTGACTACTTGGAACGAGTGCCGGGCAATCTTTGTAGTGTTCGGTGTATTGCCCATATGCTCCTCTTTTTTGCTGGGCAGTAGGGGGCATGGCGATCATTCGCAGGGCAACCGCAAGGCATTTTGAACGCACCACACAGAACGCACTGCAGGCAATCGCATTGCGGCCGCAGGGCGTGGCTACGGTGCCATTGACTTGAATGGCCCGCCACGCCCCCTCCTGCCCAGCAAAAAAGGGAGCCGGCCGCAATGCAGGCAGTGCGTTCCGGCCCGGAACCGGACCGGAACGCACTGCTGATGGTGTGAACGAAGCCTAAGTGGCCGCCTTTTCTTTCACCATACAGGCCAAATGCACAGAAAGGTTCAAAAAATTAACAAAATCATCCCTACTATTGTACTGTATTGGAGAGCAGTAGGAAAAGGTCCGGCATTCAGCGTGTTGGTGTAGCCCCATTCTGGTCCAGTGAATGTAAAAATGCACAGCGGCAGTAAGTACCGCAATGCACACCACCATAGCCATTACAGAGAGACAACCCATTGTGCTTTTTCATGTAAAATCTGCTGCGTCAGTGTTTATGTGACCGGCTGTGACCTAGGATCAGCTGAGTGCACCGGGGACTGGTTATGAGTTTTCTATTGCACCTCGTGAAGTGTACTTCCCCTACAACAATGACTGAGCACCATTCAACTGAATAAAGTGTAATAAGGAGATTAGGAGGAAAGGTTCCGTATTCATGAAACACGTCAGTACTCTGGATCATGTATTGTTTCCAGATTCAGGTGTCAGTAAGAGGAGAAGCTTGGACATCTAATGCTTTATTGAATGCAGGCAGCATACGGCTGACATCACCGTATTAACCAGAATCAGACCTACTACGATCACTGACTATGTATCAGCATGACATAATCCAGTGCTAACCTGTAATGGATCTGGACTGTCTGTATACCAACATATGCAACAAACCCGATACCCAACTCTGGGCACTGTGCTGCCTACTAGATGACCACAGGCAGGGCCGGATTTCCCCCAAGGCCAACCAAGGCCCGGTCTTGGGGCAGCAGGAAGTAGAGGGGCAGGTGGGGTGTGGAATTCCTATCTCCCGACGCTCAGAACATTCAGTCTGGGCGCCGGGCGGGTAGTTGTTTTTCTATATTTAGCCCTGTTTTGTACAAGTGATCTCGGTGATGTTGCCGAGATCACTTGTATGCAGGCTGCAGGTCTGCCATTCTCCATTGGCGGGGGTGGGGGGATTTGGTGGGTAGGGGGGCGCATTGAGGAACCTGGCCTTGGGGCAGCAGAGAAAGTAAATC
>NW_017308560.1:0-27207 GCF_000935625.1 Nanorana parkeri | reverse complement strand
CCCGCCCACTGCTTGCTGTCAATCAGCAAGGGAGGACCTGATAGAGAACTTTCTCCATCAGGCCCCTCCTCTGCTGATTGACAGCAGGCAGTGGGTAGATGCAATAGCCAGCTTGCTATTGTCTATTGCATTTTACAATATCCAATAGCAGGCTGGGTATGGCTCCAAGCATTAAAATTATAAAAAAAGTTTAAAAAAAATTAATTAAAAAGACAAAGAAATGTAAAAAAAAAGTTAAATAAATAAAAATTAAAAATGCAAACAAATAAAAAAAAATTAAGTTTATAAAATAAAATTAAAAACAGAAAACAACTTTTTTGTCATTTTAAATAAAACATTTTTTTAAAAATTATATTATAATCTTCTGTAAAAGGTGAACAGACAGCAAAACAAATGTGACCCTTCCCTATGCTATGCAAAACTAAAAAAAATGTTTTTTTTGGCTGGAGTTACACTTAAAAAATGTACCTGTTCCGACTTACATACAAAGTCAACTCAAGTACAAACCTAAAGTCCCTGACTTGTATGTAACCCGGGGACTGCCTGTACATCCTTGTCTATCTTGTGGTTGGGAAGGTTCTTGGCTGGTGTCTATCTTTTTGTGTCTATTTGTACTTGGCCTACACAAGAAATGATGCAAAAGCCTTAATTATTGTACAACGACCTAAGTATTATCCCAAAAATATTATCCAATGCGTCCAGCTAAGCCGTGGATTAAAGGATCAGTCCACCCACAATTGACAAATCACATGTCACCTGCTCTTTTTTTTTTTTTTTTTTCGCTTGAGAACTGTCTGCTATAGTTCCTGGAAACCTTCGAGTCTCACTCCTGTTACATCAGAGTTGTTCCCAAGAGTTCCCACTTGTATTCTAAAAAGAATAAAATAAGGAAAAGCCTGCACAGCAGAGTCAGGGCCCTTGTAATGGCTGAGAAGTAAGGTAGACCTGGGAACTCAGAGTCCCCAAGAGATCGAAGAAGCTTTTAGATGATTCTCCAGTTTCAGCTTCGAGTAGACCGAAGCTTTTATTTCCATAGGCTGAACTCAAAAGGCTGCGTAGTTGTGTGCACACCAAATCTGGTTGGAAAGGGGGGGCAGGAACTTACCATGTTTCCCCCTTTTTGAAAGAATTTTCAACCTAATGCTTAAAATGTAAAACATCCCTGAACTATGTTCAGCATGTCACGTGAGGTCATTAAAGGAGAACTATGAGGTGAGTGCTTTTCACTCACCTCATAGTTCTAGCCGACCTGTGACAATGAGACTGTCACAGGTCGGCTCAGTAGATCGGGAAGTGAGCGAACACATACCGGCTTTCGCTCACTTCTCGATCCTGTCACGGCTCTCTGCCGTGACAGGGGAGGGGCTGGATTCCCCCCTCCCCGCTCCGATCCACCAGCGCTGACTGGCGGAATGGACAGGGAGGGGGCGGTTACAGCTGGCTCTGCCTCTAGATAGGCAGAGCCAGCTGTCACTCACACAGCTGGGCGGATCTCGACATCGATGTCGGGATCCGCTCCGGCTGCGGCGTCTCCGGCTACAGCTCGCGGTATACTGAGCTTAGGATGATGGGAGGACGCTAATTTGTGTCCTCCCGTTACCCTAAGGAGAACTATGGGGGAAAGCCCTGACCCCATAGTTCTTCTTGAAGAGAGAGATTCTAATTTCATGAAATATACGTTTTTTCTACTTATCCACCACCCAGGTTGGTGCAACTTGATGCTCAACAAACCTGGAAGCCCATTTGGTTCAGCACATCCAGTACAATACAATCCATCTATTAGGAAGGTTCTTGGCTGGTGCCCATCATTTGCTAGATAGTGAGGCGGGGGCTCCCCAAACTGGGTAAACCGAAATGATCCAAACCCCAAATTCCTTAATATCATACGCAATGTTGATTCCCAAGGCGTATTAAACCCAATATATCACATAATAGTAAGGAAAGAAGTAACCCCCCACAGGGATTGTGGTAGTTTGGGGAACGTAGCACAAATAGTGAGCGCTTAAGGACCAGTCTTGAAGCCGTTTGAACATAAGAAGGACAGTCTTTTATTTTTCTTGTAACAGAAAATTGCTTTCTTCAGCAACACAACATGCAATCTGCTTACATTTCAGGAAGTAGACAATATCTCACCAACTCAAGATTGTCACATATACTCCATGTGAATTTTCCACGCACCCCTTGTGTGTCACAGGTTCACTAAGCCCCCTTGGCTGATTCCCAGGTGCCCTCCAGCGCACACACAACCACCTGGCTCCACTATGGCTTCTGGGTGGAGTCCGTCTGACTCCACCCAGTGGAGTGGAGGGTTAGGGTTAGGGTTCCCAGCAGGAGCCCTCACGTGCCTCCAGCCCACACCACACCAACTCCAACTTTGAGCTCTGGTCTGGGCTCCTAACGAGGCTGTTCTCAGCCACCCGATCGCTGGCAACACCTGACCTCAGGACTGGAGATTTCATCCCACCCAAAACTCTAAGAAATCTCCAGAGATCCAGATCCCAGTTATACTCCAGAACAACCGGCAGAACTTGAAAGGCCAGCTTCTTCCCTGCAAAAACTATTGTCATTCTGGAACCTCTCAGCCCCTCTGGCTGAGAGTCCTGGGTGACCATGTTGCCAGCATACTCCGTGGCATTGCCACAGGATATGCTCATTGGGGGGGAAAAAAAGTACACAAGTAATGATACATATAAAAATGTATTTTAAATTACACACTAAAAACATCATCAAAAAGTATAAAATCGCAAATAAACACACAAAGAAACAATTTCTGTACAAAACAGTGTGGGTGGTGGAGTCATCCCTGCCCCATCCGGGCTATCTGACAGCGACGGGTCAGTTGAGCATTTTTGGAATGGTTCCTTTGACAAAATTCAATAAAAAATCAAGGGGTGCCAACGAGACCTTATACTGCTCGAATTTTGGCAGGACTTGGTTTATAAACACCCCGTGTATGGCCAGCTCTTGTTATAAATCTGCATTACTACTGACCATGATATCATTCCTGTCCTGCCAGGGGAGCAGCTCTCTGGTTGAGGCAGCTCTCTGGTTGAGGCAGCACTCGGTTGGCTGGGTTTAGTAGTCCATTTGTCTGACATAGCGGGGGTGGGGTACAATCTATAGTCAATAAGAGCAATCTATGGGAGATACTGAGGTGAATATTGTTACCTTGTGTTAATAGAGGGTTCAGCCCCATCCGCGGGGGGCCATTTACTAAAGGGGAACATTTCTCAGGTTGGACAGGTAGCCCTGTATGCCCTTTGAACACCTGATCACGTGCAGAGGAATTTGGATGACAACTTCACTGAAAAATCTTCTCCTTTTTGTACCGCGGCGGTCCGAGCGTGGGAGAAATGCGCCACCCTCCTGGCATGTTTCACAGCATCAAACAGGCCGACCCGTGTTTGTCAACAAAGGAAATGGGTTTAGCTGAGGTGTTGACCTGAGAAAAGGGGAATTATCGGAGTGTCAGCTCTAATTTGCGCCCTGTTACTTTCATTGAGCGAGTGTCAGGCCTTTCAGCCGCCCCGGGGCGAGTAGTTAGATAAACACAGCAGAGGTGTCAGGTATGTGCCCTGCTCATGTGCCTGACCTCTGACCCCATTCTGTGTGTTGGCCAAGTCACTCCTAGAATGGGACTCTCAGCCGCTGTTCAGTTCTCTCCCCTCCCCCAGTGATCAGACTACAACATTGTAAGGAAGCATTTCCTCAGTCTCCTCTCCCCCCAGTGATCAGACTGTAACATTGTAAGGAGGCATTTCCTCAGTCTCCTCTCCCCCCAGTGATCAGACTGTAACATTGTAAGGAGGCATTTCCTCAGTCTCCTCTCCCCCCAGTGATCAGACTGTAACATTGTAAGGAGGCATTTCCTCAGTCTCCTCTCCCCCCAGTGATCAGACTGTAACATTGTAAGGAGGCATTTCCTCAGTCTCCTCTCCCCCCAGTGATCAGACTGTAACATTGTAAGGAGGCATTTCCTCAGTCTCCTCTCCCCCCAGTGATCAGACTGTAACATTGTAAGGAGGCATTTCCTCAGTCTCCTCTCCCCCCAGTGATCAGACTGTAACATTGTAAGGAGGCATTTCCTCAGTCTCCTCTCCCCCCAGTGATCAGACTGTAACATTGTAAGGAGGCATTTCCTCAGTCTCCTCTCCCCCCAGTGATCAGACTGTAACATTGTAAGGAGGCATTTCCTCAGTCTCCTCTCCCCCCAGTGATCAGACTGTAACATTGTAAGGAGGCATTTCCTCAGTCTCCTCTCCCCCCAGTGATCAGACTGTAACATTGTAAGGAGGCATTTCCTCAGTCTCCTCTCCCCCCAGTGATCAGACTGTAACATTGTAAGGAGGCATTTCCTCAGTCTCCTCTCCCCCCAGTGATCAGACTGTAACATTGTAAGGAGGCATTTCCTCAGTCTCCTCTCCCCCCAGTGATCAGACTCTAACATTGTAAGGAAGCATTTCCTCAGTCTCCTCTACCCCCAGTGATCAGACTGCAACATTGTAAGGAAGCATTTCCTCAGTCTCCTCTCCCCAGTGATCAGACTGCAACATTGTAAGGAAGCGTTTCCTCAGTCTCCTCTCCCCCAGTGATCAGACTGCAACATTGTAAGGAAGCATTTCCTCAGTCTCCTCTCCCCCAGTGATCAGACTGTAACATTGTAAGGAAGCATTTCCTCAGTCTCCTCTCCCCCAGTGATCAGACTGTAAGATTGTAATGAAGCATTTCCTCAGTCTCCTCTCCCCCAGTGATCAGACTGTAACATTGTAAGGAAGCATTTCCTCAGTCTCCCCTCCCCCAGTGATCAGACTTCTCCATTGTAAGGAGGCATTTCCTCAGTCTCCCCTCCCCCAGTGATCAGACTTCTCCATTGTAAGGAGGCATTTCCTCAGTCTCCCCTCCCCCAGTGATCAGACTTCTCCATTGTAAGGAGGCATTTCCTCAGTCTCCCCTCCCCCAGTGATCAGACTGTAACATTGTAAGGAAGCATTTACTCAGTCTCCGCTCCCCCAGTGATCAGACTTCTCCATTGTAAGGAGGCATTTCCTCAGTCTCCCCTCCCCCAGTGATCAGACTGTAACATTGTAAGGAAGCATTTCCTCAGTCGCCTCTCCCCCAGTGATCAGACTGAACATTGTAAGGAAGCGTTTCCTCAGTCTCCTCTCCCCCAGTGATCAGTCTGTAACATTGTAAGGAAGCATTTCCTCAGTCTCCCCTCCCCCAGTGATCAGACTGTAACATTGTAAGGAAGCGTTTCCACAGTCTCCTCTCCCCCAGTGATCAGACTGTAACATTGTAAGGAAGCCTTTCCTCAGTCTCCTCTCCCCAGTGATCAGACTGAACATTGTAAGGAAGCCTTTCCTCAGTCTCCTCTCCCCAGTGATCAGACTGAACATTGTAAGGAAGCCTTTCCTCAGTCTCCTCTCCCCAGTGATCAGACTGAACATTGTAAGGAAGCCTTTCCTCAGTCTCCTCTCCCCAGTGATCAGACTGAACATTGTAAGGAAGCCTTTCCTCAGTCTCCTCTCCCCAGTGATCAGACTGAACATTGTAAGGAAGCCTTTCCTCAGTCTCCTCTCCCCAGTGATCAGACTGAACATTGTAAGGAAGCATTTCCTCAGTCGCCTCTCCCCCAGTGATCAGCCTGTAACATTGTAAGGAAGCATTTCCTCAGTCTCCTCTCCCCCCGCGATCAGACTGCATCATTGTAAGAAAGCATTTCCTCAGTCTCCTCTCCCCAGTGATCAGACTACAACATTGTAAGGAAGCATTTCCTCAGTCTCCTCTCTCCCAGTGATCAGACTGTAACATTGTAAGGAAGCATTTCCTCAGTCTCCCCTCCCCCAGTGATCAGACTGTAACATTGTAACTTTGTAGCAAGGTGAGAAGTTGCAGCAGGAGCTGATCTGTGTCAGACATTTGTGATCATAGCCAAGAACTGCACAAGCACCAGGATTTACATGAATGTGCCATCTGTGAGTCGGCATCTCAGTCCAGGAAGTAGATGACTGGTCAAAAATGGCAATGTCTGAGTTCAGGCATTCGCTGTTGTCTAGGGTAAGCATAGACGAGCTGTTATTTGGGGAGGCCAGCAGGAGAATAAATGGGGCCCTGTATTAGGGGTGAGTGGCCTCTCCCAGTGCAGAGGAGGTCAGAAAGTCACCACCTTGTCTTGCCCACTGGGGTATTTCAGCATGTGCCAAGTGAAAGAGAGACTTCCTGCAGCAGCCATTCTGTACTTTTATTTACATGGCATCCTATTTTCATGATGTTTATGGTAGTAAAATGTGCCGTGGAGATGTTAATATAAAGCCCGGCGTTCACCTAGAGGCCGCAGCTCCACCTATCCCGGGGCTGGCCGGAGCTGAAGAACGTCTTCCATGCGCTCCTTGGCAGTAGTCCTCTTTGGCTATGGAGCGTATCTACTGAAAACAGAACCGTCTCAGGAGATCGCGCAGAACATTGTGAGCTTTACTGACTAGAAAACAGAGCGGTGACCGGGACAAAGTTCAGCGCGGATCTGACGGCTTTGTGTATGGAGTTGTGTCCACAGACCATCTCCGAATCACCTCCCCCGGGGATTACAGAGAAGGGAATCCAACCCATCCCCCTCCATGCAACACAATCATTTTCTGCAATAATAACAACCATGAAATGAATAATAATAATAACCAGAAAAGAAACACAGACAGTACAAAGTGACCCCTTATATTGGTGGTGAGTGGGGAAGGTCCCCCTTATATTGGTGGTGAGTGGAAAAGGTCCCCCTTATATTGGTGGTGAGTGGGGAAGGTCCCCCTTATATTGGTGGTGAGTGGAAAAAGTCCCCCTTATATTGGTGGTGAGTGGAGAAGCTCTACCTTATATTGGTGGTGAGTGGATAAGGTCCCCCTTATATTGGTGGTGAGTGGAGAAGCTCTACCTCATATTGGAGAAGGCCTCCCTTATATCAGTGGTGAGTGGAGAAGGTCCCCCTTATATTGGTGGTGAGTGGAGAAGGTCCCCCTTATATTGGTGGTGAGTGGAGAAGGTCCTCCTTATATCAGTGGTAAGTGGAAAAGGTCCCCCTTATTTTGGGGGTGAGAGAAGAAGGCCTCCCTTATATCAGTGGTCACTAAGAAAAGGCGCACTTACAGTAGGTAGTCACTGGAAAATGGCCTCTCACATTGGCACTCAGTGGGAAGGGCTCCTATTGGTGACTAGTAAAAATGAACGCCCTTATATTGGTGGTCAGTGGAGAAGAACTCCTTTATATTGGTGATCAGTGAAGAAGGGCCTCTTTACATTGGTGGTTAGTGGTTAAGGGCCCCTTATATTGGTGGTCAGTAGAAAATCATCCCCTAATATTGGTGGTCAGTGGTGAAAGGCCCCTTTATTTTTGTGAAGATGGGCCACTTTACATTGGTGGTCAGTGGAGAAACTTATCCATATATTGGTGGTCAGTGGGTAGGCTTTCCCTTTATATTGGTGATCAGTGAAGAAGGGCCTCTTTACATTGGTAGTCAGTGGATAAAAGCCCCCTTATATTGGTGGTCAGCAGAGTAGGGCCCCCTTATATTGGTGGTGAGTGGAGAAGCCTCATATATATTGGTGGTCAGTAGGAAAGGGCCCCCTAATATCGGTAACCACTGAAAAAGGAAGGTTTTACATTGGTGGTGGATAAGGGTCCCCTCACATTGGTGGTGGATAAGGGTCTCCTCACATTGGTGGTTAGCAGAGTAGTATCTGTGCCGAATTTTTCTTGAAGTTGTTTCGCTGGTCATCCGGATTTTTTTTTACAGATATACGATGTGCTTGATGAATGAGAACCTTCACAGACATACGTCAGCAGAGTAAGGATCCCTTATATTGGTGTTTAGTGGAAAGAACCCCTTTATATTGGTAATCAATGGAGGAGGGTTCCCTATTATTGGTGCTCAGTAGGGAAGGGCCCCCTCGTATTGGTGACCAGTGGAAAAGAACCTCTTTATATTGGTAATCAATGGAGGAGGGCCTTTTTTTATTGGTGGTCAGTAGGGAAGGGGCCCCTTGTATTGGTGATCAATGGAAAATAACTCCTTTATATTGGTAATCAATGGAGGAGGGCCCCATATTATTGGTGGTCAGTAGGGAACGGCCCCCTTGTATTGGTGATCAGTGGAAAAGAACTCTTTTATATTGGTAATCAATGGAGGAGGACACCCTTTGATTGGTTGAGTAGGGAAGGGAACCCTTGTACTGGTGATCAGTGGAAAATAACTCTTTTATATTGGTAATCAATGGAGGAGGGCCTTGTTTTATTGGTGGTCAGTAGGGAAGGGCCCCCTTGTATTGGTGATCAGTGGAAAATAACCCCTTTATATTGGTAATCAATGGAGGAGGGCCCCCTATTATTGGTGGTCAGTAGAAGTATGCATTCCTACAGTTGTGGAAAGTGCCTGGCAGGGGGTGGCAGGCTTCTTAGAGCCAAGACGATCAGAGAGTCTCAGGTTCCCAGACCTGGCGTGATTCTGTGTAAATAAACTTGTGTCTACACATAAACACGTCACTTTACACAGTCTGTGTTGTGGCCATTAGTCCGGCCTGGTCTTCCCACCGGAGCCATCTTTCGGCGGTGACCTCCTCCGGCTCCTCGGATATAAACAGCCCTCATACATTCCTGATCACAAAGCAGCCATCTTCCCTCTTCCTTTTGTCTCTCATCGTCCTCCTTTCATGCCGGGAGCCTCAGATGTCCTGCTCATTAGGCAGCCATCTTTCATGACCTCGGCTCTGCCTGTAGGTGGACCGGTCCCATCGTTTAGTCATCGGCGTTTAATGGCGCATGCCTTACGGGTTCTTTCACATGCACTGGACCAGAGGGAAGAGGATTAGTGTGTCCCTGTCGTGTCAGTTCAGCCAGATAAAAGGCCGGGATTACCTGTGACCTTCCCGTCATTGAAGCTGAGAACCGCTCCATGCTCCTCGCTGACCCGCGGCCTGTGTGGACAACCCTCGTCTGCTAATGGGAGCACAATGTCACACACCAACCCCCAGGAACATGAAAGATGAGCCCGACAGATTGACTGCGTCCTTATTGCTAATGCATAGCACTCTAATGACTGTTTGTTGTGTCGCCATTGAAATATGGGACCTGTTTATAAGGGCAAAAAATGCTAATTATTTCTTCACTCATTGTCACCGTATTCCACATAAAAGGAAAATAAACCAATGTTTTAAACTTTGATTTGATCAAAAAAATAGTGAATTGCACAAGATGTCAGAACGGATAACTGCAAACTCTCCCTAAGCTTTTCCAGACATTCCTTATTGAGTTTTATTTTTTATTTATATGAAACTGACTTATATCAGGGATGAGCAAAATTGTGAGCTTTCATGTTCCTGAGAATTCAGCAAAAATCAAGAGATTTGGAAAAAAATTTGCCCTTTAAAAAAAAATAAAAAAATGCATTGGAGTCAATAGGTGAGGGGAATTAAAGGCAAATTCCACATTTTAGGAGAAAAAAAAATGATAATTGCACACATCTTCATAAAAGACAAAATGTGTATTTATTGTTTTTTAGCATTGGAGTCAGTAAAGCATTGCAAATGTGATCCTTGAATCAGTAGCTTGCGGGTGCAATGCTCTGGTTCCCGCAGACCCTTTCTCCAGTCCATGACTATATCAAGGTGTGGATATTCATTAACATGGAAAGGAGGAAGTGTCAATGGACTACATCAGGGCTCAAAATTTCAAGTCCTGATGTATAACAAAAAACATGGTCAGGAGAGTACACTTAGCCTTTAATGTGTTTTTTGGTGGTTTCTCAGTGTACAATGGGCTTTAAATGCCTTGTGTGGGTTTCAGAAGGACCTTTCATCCACCCGGACCTGTTCTTCTGCAAGAAGATATCCTTTAATATATAAAAAAAATTCTTTACAGATTTAAAGGAGAATTATGAGGCGAGTGATTTTCACTCAGCCTCATAATCTGAGCCGACCTGCGACAATTAAACTGTCACAGGTCGGCTCAGTAGATCTGGGGGAGGGGGCGGGTACAGCTGGCTCTGCCTCTAGATAGGCAGAGCCAGCTGTCACTCACGCAGCTGGGTGGATCCTGACAGAATTGTTGGGATCCATCCTGGCTGCGGCGTCTCAGTATACCGCTAGCTGTAGCTTGCGGTATACTGAGCTTTGGGTCACGGGAGGAAGCTAGTTTGTGTTCTCCTGTGACCCTTAGGAAAACTATGGGGAAAAACACTTACCCCATAGTTCGCCTTGTGGCTGGCATCGTACTTGCATTGTGCTGGTTTTTTACACCGTGCCGTTGCACCCCCCCCATCCCCTGGATCCGCCACTGGTAAGAGGGTTACTGAGGGTTACTAGCAGAGCTCTTCACAAAGACTAGACTATAGGACAGTCTCAGCAATGTTGTCTATGCGGAAGATAAATTGGTTTTGGAAAATTGATCTTCTTCATGTATTCTCTGAAGGATGAAATAAAGAATGAGATAAATGTAGAATGAAATGCAGACGGATATTTCTGGAAGTTGAGATCAGAGCTTGCAGCAGAGATAAAAGTCCGGCCGATGAAAGGAGATTATTGTATGTCGGGGGGAGCGCGTCACATGGAGTAAATTCGGATCATCTAAGAGGAAGAGATGAGATAATCGAGAGGCTGAGGCACATCAGGCTGATTGTCGAGCAGTAATTGTTCACACAGCTCCAGAACATTACAAAACTTCTACACTACTGGCATCTCAAAGTGAAAATAAAAAAGAATGATGATGATGTGTAAAACAACAACAAAACTGGGATTAGAATTAGCATCTGAACCGACTCCATGATGGATATTGGCGCAGGAACGGCGCTGACCCCCATTACTGTGCCACAAGGTGCCACAATAGATTACATCAATACACCTTCTGGGTCCTACTGGGATCTATGAGTCCATTTTTAAAGAATTATATACATAAATATTATTCGTTGATAACAAATATTAAAGAATATTTGAGACTTTGTTTTTCAATGTTTGTATAGTGTCCCATTAGGGAGATTTCTCTTCGTTATCCATCCTGAAGATAGCAGGATATAAGGGAAGTCCCCTCATAGGCAGAGTCTCCATTGGGCGATTTCCCCTTTATTTCTGTTTTGCCTATAACTCAAAATGTTAGACTTTCCCAACTATTTCAGTGTAAGAGACCCCCTGTCACTGCGCATGCGCCAAGCGCGCTTTCTCCTTCCATTGAGGTACGCACTCTTCCGCGCATGCACGGGCACCATGGACCAGCTGCGCAAAACCGCGCCAAACGGCGCACCGGAAGTGACACATCACCCTAATCACTTCCTCTATATAAACCAAACCTGAGCACCACCATATTGCTGGATTATCTTCAGCTCTCCTGTATATCCTGTATTCCTGTGATTTCCTTCCTGATTTGCTGTGACCCGGATTTGTCTTGACCTTTCTTGCCTGCTGCCTGCCACCGACCTCGGATTTGTTTGCTGGACTCACCCCTGTGTAGCGTTCCCCTCCCGATTGGTTTTGACCTTGGCTCGTTGACTTGGATATTGGATTGTGCATTGGAAAATCAAGCCCCTGGAATTCAGCTTGCACGGTGTGATCACCACTGGCACCCGTGCCACTCGCTGTCTACTGGCACTCTGTACCCATCCCCGGAGTCCTCGGGACACGAGGTGCAAGGGAGGCCTCCTCACACATTCAGTCTCCAACCAGGTACGTGACATTCAGTCCCAGTGACAATGATCTTATGGACAAGTTTTGGCATTACAGAAACTTTCTTTTTATCTTGACAAATGAAAAATCACAAAAAATATATTTTGTTAATAAATTTTTTTTACACAGTTAACAATCATTTTAATCAAAAAAACACACATGTCCATATTTATATTTGAATCTTTCTTTTTAAATACATTTACAGACTCTTTTCAGACAAGGTCGTGTTTGCTCTTCTGTCCAGCACTTGTATTGACCAATGGCTCCCCAGCTCTCAGTGACACATCTCTCAGCACCACATTATCCACCAGCTCCCATTCCGGGAAGAAGTGCGCTCTGCCGACACATGATACTGCTGCCTCATCCTTGCTGCCCCTTCATCATTTCGTATGGCTCCTGTTTCATTGGATTTGTTTTTAGCCGAATTCTGTTGTTAGCACATTTGGTACAAATCACAGTTCAGTGTTCCTGAAATATCATCCGGGACGAAACCCTGGTATATGATCTCTGCAAGTATTCTGCCCCCTCCAGAGCATTGCAGCATACCATACATCTAGTGTAGTGGAGTACATCTCATGAAGTCACGATTGCCGTCACCACTTGTCATATTTCAGATTATTGTCAACGAGGGAATTAAAAAAGATCAAAACCTGAGCACTGTACAAACTGTCCAATGAATTGCAGTTTTAGGAAGCACTAGATCAGAACCATTTTTTCATGCCATGCCACTAAAAATGTGAAAAATCTTGAGGCACCCCAGTCTAAAATGTAAAAATTGTAAAGATAAAAAAATTACGTATGGCCCCTCCAAAATCCATACCAGAGCCGTATCCCAGATAAGTGTCTGGAATGAATTTTAAGGGGGGACCCCATGCAAAACCACAAAAAAGGAGATCTACCTTTCAGATCAGAGTCCCCCTTCCCATTAGGAGCTCCCTTCACATCACGTTCCCTTTACATCAGGAGCCCCCTTCACATCAGGAACACCCTCCGTTCATGAGAGTCGCCTCTTTTACACTAGGAATCCCTCTTTTTCAGAAGCCATCACTTCATAATCCACACCCTTTCACAAAAGAGTTCCCCTTTATCACATCAGGAGCCCCCCCACCCCTTCACATAAGGAGCCCTCTCCACTTCAGAGGCATGCCACTGTGTGAACATTTTGAGGCACTTGAGGGAGATAGAAGTCCCCCACTTATCACATTAGGAGTCCCCTTTACTTCAGAGTCCCTCTATTTCACATCAGGAGCCCTCCCTCTGCATGAGTATCCCTCCTTCACATCAGGAGCCCCCCCCCCCTTCTTTCACATGAGAGTCAAACCCTCTTATGCTATGAATACCTCCTAATATTAGAAGTCTTACTTCACATGAGTCCCCCTCTTTCACATCAGTTAGGACCCCTCTTCACATCAGAGGCATGATGATGTGTGAAAATTTAAAGGCAACTCTGATGGAGATAGAAGTCCCCCACCCTTCACATTAGGAGCCCCCTTTACACCAGGGTATCTCTCTTTCACTTAAGAGTCCCTCTCTTTCACTTAAGAGTCCCCCTCTACATGAGTACCCCTTCTTCACATCAGGAGCCCCCCCTTCTTTCACATGAGAGTCAATCGCTCTTACACTAGGAATCCCTTCTAATATTGGAAGTCCCCCTTCACATGAGTCCCCCTCTTTCACATCAGGAGCCCTCTTCACATCAGAGGAATGCCGCTGTGTGAAAATTTCGATGCACCCCTGAGGAAGTCAGAAGGCTCCCTGATTGAGAAAGGCTGCAATACCACACCTATGTGTAGCTGCAACATTGTTGCAGTTTGTTGCTGTATATCCTTCACCAAAAGGACTTTTCCTCACGTAGAGCTCCAAGGTCTCTTTTTACCTTGGTGGACCTTGGCGGACCAGAGAATGATCATCTTACAAACATAAATAGTCTATATTGTGAACTTGGTAAAAAGCTGCTTACTTTACGGTCAGTGCAAAAGGGGTTTAACCTTCACATATAGAAAGGATTATTCACAGTAAAAGCTGCGAAAATGTGGAATAGACTTCCCTATGAGCAGGTTCTAGCCAAAAAATCAGCTGGTTGTTTAAGAAAAGTTGAATGCGTTTTTAAATAGAACGTAACTGCCAATTAATATTTATAAATCATAACACCGGAGATTGTTGATTTTAGGGAATATCTGAGGGGATCAGATAGGAATTTTTGTTGGAGCAAATTGAACCATGCCTTTAAGGGGCATATTTATATAAGCAGAGAGTACGACATTCATCAAGCGTTCACAGATGGTTCATCATTCACTATTATTTAAAACACATGCCCCCGGAGAAGAGGAACGTCACATTCACTGCTTTATAAATATGCTTTTTTTTTGCCTTCCTCTGGGGGTTTAAGGCCCTTTCTATGCAGGTTTTCGATTTATTTACTAATGCTTTTCACTATTCATTGAGCTCAGTTGATTTGTGTCTTTTTTTTCACCAGAGTAACTATTAATATTAGTATTATTAGGGATGCTCCAATACCGAGACTAGTATTGGTATAGGTGCCGATGCAGAGTATTTGGGCAGGTACTCGTACTCACCCAAATGCTCGTCAGCAGAGAGCATGGATCTGGCTTCCCGGTCAATCAGTAAGCCAGGGGGCAGGTAATGACTCGACCCCCAGCTTCCTGTTTGGCCGGGAAGCCGTCTCCATGCTCCCACATCACCACTTCCGATCAGGAAGCCAGGCGACGTGTAATGACTCACCACTCGGCTTCTCGATTGGCCGGGAAGCCGGCTTCATGCTCCCTCATCACCTTATGGCGAGGGAGCATGGAACCGGCTTCCCGGCTAATCAGGAAGCCGGGCGCCGCGTCAGTACACGGCGCCTGGCTTCCTGATTGGCCAGAAATCCGGCTCCATGCTTTCTGGCCAATCAGGAAGCCGGGCGCTGCGTCAGTACACGGCGCCCAGCTTCCTGATTGGCCAGAAATCCGGCTCCATGCTTTCTCGGTACTCGTACTCAATACCGAAATACCGGTATCAGTGCATCCCTCATTATTATACAGGATTTATATAGCGCCAACAGTTTGCGCAGCGCTTTACAATATAAGGAAGACATTACAATCACAATACGATTCAATACAAAATGGTAATTAGGGCCCTGCCCCTGAGGGCTTCCAATCTACAAACTATGTAACAGAATGCTTATAAATGATAAATATTATATTAAAAGTATAATAAAATAACATTATAAATTAATATAAATGATAAAATGAGCAAGCAAAGGATATACAGTGAGGAACACAAAAATACTATTTTCTTTACACAGATAGTAGATGCCCGATGGATATTTTTCATACTATCCGGCGGCGATTGGAACAATAAGTAAAGCAATATCTGACTGCAGCTTGTGCCTGTAAATCCTTTGTACTCTGTAAGAGAGTCTATTCCGGAATATTTAGGGCGTATTTCTCCAGAATGCACGGTTAAGTAAAGTGATATTCTCTTAATAGGAGCAGCTCCATTATTCTAGAGGAGAATGATGCATTGCTATTAGAAGCCTGACCACACACACACATGGACTTCATATAATCTGTAACATGTTACATAGTTACATAGTTACATAGTATTTGAGGTTGAATAAAGACATTAGTCCATCAAGTCCAACCTAACATGTCCCTCTGCGTCCACCAAAAGACCCTAAAACTACTTCATTGCAAGAAAATGACTCAGTCAGGTTTCCAGGGAAGATTCTGCCATTTGCCAATTTACAATGTAAAGCATGAAACATTAACCATTGGCAGCGTCAAGTCCCTTGTTTCCACATAGGCTGCTTTGTGTAGCCATGTGTTTGGGACTGGGACGAGGTCTTCCAAGGCACGCCACCACACTAGATGAATCATGTCATTAAATTGGTAGCAGGTGAAAGTAGTGATGTTAGATTCAGTCCCACCAAACATCAGTCCAATCATTTCCGAGAATATGAAATTAAAAGGAAATATCCAAAGCAGATTCTCCTGAAAACTAAAGGAAAAAAAAAGTACCCTTGTGGTTACTGGTATTCTCTTTTAGCGCTGGGGTCCTGGGTTCAATTTTCAGTGGTGCTCCATCTGCATTGAATTTATAAGCTGTTTCAGGGCCATTTTACTCTAGGTGCATTACCTCCGGTGCACCAGATCAGAGGGTCGCCCAGGCTTACAGGTTATGAAGCTCAGATCTGGGGCCATAATGGAGTATATATTTCAGCCCCCCAATGGTCTAGTACAGTGGTAACCAACATTTTCTGACCTTCATAATTTTAAATCCCGCGAACCACTAATATTAATTTTTTAAAAAATATAGATATATCCTAAAAGCTCCCGGCCGATCTCGACTTACCTTGAATGACGGTGTTGTCGGCGGGCAGTGGCGTTGTTCGTTCTCGGCTGGCAGCGGCAAGTTGGGAAGCTCACCGAGAGGAGAGGGCCAGACGCATGTCCTCAGCGTGGGCGCGGCGTCGCGTGACACCAGGGTAGGCGCGAGCGGCTTAACTGAGGTGTTGTCCTGCAGCCTGCTCAGTCCGGGTACTGACGAGACGCCCCGCCTCCTGCAGAGCCCGCACTGTGCTGAGAGCCGCATATGCCTTGTGACAGCCGCTGCTTGAGTCAGGGAGAGGCAGCCCCTGAGCCTCCGTGCCGCTTCAATGGCGGCCCAGCCTGCACGGCATCAGAGGGGCCCGGGGACCACCAAAAATTTATCGCGGACCACCAGTGGCGACCGCTGGTCTGGTAAGCCTGGAGACCTCCTGCTCAAAAAGCCCAATGCCATCTTTCAGTTTTGGGATGGTTCTGAATGTCATGCATTTGTCAGTTGTCTTTGTAGCCACCCAGAGGGCCGAGGTATTAGATATTGTAGAACTCAGAAAGCCTTTATCAACAATTCTGTAATGGACATGAAACAATCATTGTCTTTGCCCTTTAATTCGGAGATAAAGAACTAGATCTTTGTCTGATGGGCTCGCCATTATAGTGAATCTTGTATAATATTCACACACTGTACACTATCCAACAGACGTTCTTTACTTGTAGCTGTTCAGGAACATTTATTTTTAAACTCGGGGCCAAGTAAAATGATATCCTCTCAGCAGGAGCAACTCCATTAATCCAGAGAAAAAATGATGTTATGCTATTAGAAGCCTGACTGCACACATCTACTGATTTCATATAATGTTTAACATATTCCTCTGTGTCCACTGAAAGCCCCTAAAAATTTACTTAAGTAGAATAAATTGATGCAATCAATTTTTATGGGATTCTTTAGTCGATTGAACATTCACTGATTTTCTAAGCTGAGGGTAAAACAGTCATCGGCTGCTTTACATGTCTCATTTCCACATGGAACCATTTGTTGGGCCAAGTGGGCTGGGGCGGGGTAAGATCTCTTGAAATTGGTCACCATACAACATGAACCATGCAAAGAATTATTTTAGGATATCATGTGGCACAATCCCACGCCTGACCCGCGACCCACCATTCCTACACTAACTGAATTGTGTCTAAGGCCTCCTGACATGTTCTCCAGTCCTCACCTGGTGGTCTTCTGTCCAGGTCCATGGTGCTAAAGAGAAAGTTATAAGGAACTATAGAGGCCACTTGCCCCGGAGACAGCCTCATATATATATGCTTCTTATATTTAGCATTCCGGAAAGTATAAAGAATACAACGGGGTGACAACACAAGTGCACAATTAGGAGACGAGGACACAGGGGGACAGAACGCTTTCATGCTTTAACAGGAAATGCCTCAACAAGGACCTTCTTGGGAGGGTCACCAGGAATACTTTTAATGAAAGCCGCAGATTTACAAAGACAAAAAATGTCATTTAGAATGGCAATAAAATGCTAAATAAATATAGAAGATATTGTATTGATTGGTTTACATCTACTTTAAAGTATCAGAAAGCTTCTAGGCCCCTGGTGCCCAACATGAAGCCTTGGCATTTATTGAGTGACCCTTGAGGCCCCTGCAGAAGTTAGTCTGTATTTTCCTTCCCTAGGTGCTTAATCGAGCCAGGGAAGGAAACAATTCTAGTTTGGTTTATTTTCACACTCTCTTACTTTTTTTTCTGTGCTGCCCATCTCCTTTCTCGTTGTTTCTTTTCTTCTGATCTGTTATAATAGATCTTGCTGACAGAAATAGCAAATGTGGCATGAGTAGTTTCCAAGAGAGAGTGCTGTAAGGGACTGTGATACCAGTGATCTCTAGCAGTCTCATGTTACCTGTCTCCAGTATATGACCTTTCCTGAAGCATGTCCCCAGTCACCAACAACTCCTATAACAAGTCACCAACAACTCCTATAACATGTCACCAACAACTCCTATAACATGTCACCAACAACTCCTATAGCATGTGCCCACTCACCAACAACTCCTATAGTATGTCCCCAGTCACCAACAACTCCTATAGCATGTCCCCAGTTGCCAACAACTCCTATAGTATGTGCCCAGTCACCAACCACTCCTATAGCATGTCCCCAGTTGCCAACAACTTCTATAGCATGTGCCCAGCCGCCAACAACTCCTATAGTATGTCCCCAGTCACCAACAACTCCTATAGCATGTCCCCAGTTGTCAACAACTCCTATAGCATGTGCCTAGTCACTAACAACTCCGACAGCATGTGCCCAGTCACCAACAACTCCTATAGCATGTGCGCAGCCGCCAACAACTCCTATAGTATGTCCCCAGTCACCAACAACTCCTATAGCATGTCCCCAGTTGCCAACAACTCCTATAGCATGTGCCCAGTCGCCAACAACTCCTATAGTATGTGCCCAGTCACCAACAACTCCTATAGCATGTGCCCAGTCGCCAACAACTCCTATAGTATGTCCCCAGTCACCAACAACTCCTATAGCATGTCCCCAGTTGCCAACAACTCCTATAGCATGTGCCCAGCCGCCAACAACTCCTATAGTATGTCCCCAGTCACCAACAACTCCTATAGCATGTCCCCAGTTGCCAACAACTCCTATAGCATGTCCCCAGTTGCCAACAACTCCTATAGTATGTGCCTAGTCACTAACAACTCCTATAGCATGTGCCCAGCCGCCAACAACTCCTATAGCATGTGCCCAGTCGCCAACAGCTCCTATAGCATGTCACCAACAACACCTATAGCATGTGCCCAGTCGCCAACAACTCCTATAGCATGTCACCAACAACTCCTATAGCATGTCCCCAGTTGCCAACAACTCCTATAGCATTTGCCTAGTCACTAACAACTCCGACAGCATGTGTCCAGTCATCAACAGACCCTATAGCATGTGCCCAGTCGCCAAACAGCTCCTATAGCATGTCACCAACAACACCTATAGCATGTGCCAGTCACCAACAGCTCCTATAGCATGTACCTAGTCACCAACAACTCCTATAGCATGTACCTAGTCACCGACAACTCCTATAGCATGTCACCAACAACTCCTATAGCATGTACCTGGTCACCAACAATTCCTATAGCATGTCCCCCGTCCCCTATATCTAGAGAGTTGGCTGTCTCTGTTCTAGGCCATAGGGAGGTTGCCCACCAGGGTGGAGAAGACCTTTTATTTGATTCATTTGTTCTACGTGACATCGAGAGAGAATCTTGGATTTCTTTTTTACTTTTTTTTTCTTGTAAGATTTGGTAGTTACTTAATAGAACCCAATTTAGGCAAAGCAATGTGATTGTTTCTAATTAATCCGTGGGATTGTGGAGAGAAATGACTTCCATGTAATCCTATCCTAATCCTAGACTTGTTTTGACTGCAGAAATAAAAAAAAGATAGAACTCTACCTCAGGGTGGTCCAAGGAGAGCTAATCAACAAGCAGAGCTGCCCTACAAGCAGACCTCCCTCCCCCTGCTGTAGACTCGCCTTTATAATGGTATCTTGGGAAGGTGGGACATGGAAGGGGATGGAGGGGTTAATGTGTGTCTAAACCCAGACACAAAATATACACATATTGCAGCTTCACAGTCCGTAGATGTGGCGGCTGCATTCATGTTAGAGACTTTTTTACCGTTTTTCTTACCTGGTGATGCTGCCAATAAAACACGTCCTGCTTTAGGGTGACAACGCTCACTAATGGTACTATATCAGGACAACAGAATTCTCACCCTCTCCTTTCCTTCATAACATAGGAGGGGAAGGGTTCTGTAGTCCTCAGAGATAATTGGGAACAATGTAAGAATGCAGCACAGGCAGAGAACGTCAAGAAGTAATCAGCTTACTAGATTTTTGGCAGGATGAACAGGTGTTTTTTTGCATTGATTGGACAGATGAAGCAAAACAATGTCAATGGTGTATAGAAGAGACCAAAAGGGAGCAAATATTACGGATGCAATCTGTCTGGGATTCACCTGGATAGTCCGGGTGTTCAGTCCTATATGTCATGATGTCAGGTGGACCAGGGCAACTACAAGGTTCTGGTGTTACAACTTGTGCATGGAGGAGGCATGGGAACTCGGGGAGCAGGGAGGTGTCTGAAACACAGGTTGCAGATAGGTCTTGAAGAGTACACTCTCCTGGCTGTCTCTCCTCACTCTCTCCTGGCTGCCTCTCCTCTCCCGTGGCTGTCTCTCCTGACTGTCTCTCCTGGCTGTCCCTTCTCTCTCTCCTGGCTGTCACTCCTCTCTCTCCCCTTGCTGTCTCTCCCCTCTCTCACCCCTGGCTGTCTCTTCTCTCTCTCTCCTGGCTGTCTCTCACTCTCTCCTAGCTGTCTCTCCTCACTCTCTCCTGGCTGTCTCTCCTTACTCTCTCCTGGCTGTCTCTCCTTACTCTCTCATGGCTCTCTTCTCTCTCTCCCCTGGCTGTCTCTCCTCTCTCTATCTCCTGACTGTCTCTCCTCTCTCTCCCCTGGCTGTCTTTCTCTCCTGGCTGTTGTCTCTACTGTCTCTCTCCTGGCTGCCTCTCCTCGCTCTCTCTCCTGGCTGTCTCTCCTCACTCTCTCCTCGCTCTCTCTTCTGGCTGTCTCTCCTTACTCTCTCCTCTCTCTCCCCTGGTTGTCTCTCCTCTCTCCTGACTGTCTCTCCTCTCTCTCCTGGCTGTCTCTCCTCTCTCTCCCCTGGCTGTCTCTCCTCTCTCTCCCCTGGCTGTATCTCCTCTCTATCCTCTCTCTCCCCTGGCTTTCGCTTCACTCTCTCTCTCCTGGTTGTCTCTCCTGTCTCTCTCCTGGTTGTCTCTCCTCTCTCTCTTGACTGTCTCTCTTCTCTCTCCTGGGTGTCTCTCATCTCTCAATTGGCTGTCTCCTCACTCTCTCTCCTGGCTATCTCTCCTTGCTCTCTCCTGGCTGTCCCTCCTCACTCTCTCCTGGCTGTCTCTCCTCTCTCCCCTGGCTGTCCCCTCACTCTGTCTCCTGGCTATCTCTCCTCTCTCTCTCTCCTTTCTCTCTCCTGGCTATTTTCCGTTAAAAAAATTGCAGCGTGGCGTTGGAGTGTTTGGGTTTCGCTGGAAGAAAGGGCGGCAACCCTAGCAAATATTAATAACTTGCATTCTATTGTTACCATGAGTATTGCTCTATAATGATCTTCCTGTATAATGATGAACATTTGTGGTAACCCTGATTATTATCATTATGCAGGATGTATTTGGCGCCAACAGTTTGTGCAGCACTTTACAATATAAAGACAATATAAAGTCACATAAAGAACTCTTGAGGCCACTTGCCCCCGAGACAGCCTCATATACACTGAGTGGCCAGATTATTATGATCACCTGATGTTTGTAGGCAAATTAGCTATAATTTGGCGCTGAAGTTGCTAGAGGGCCAGACCATTATAAATAGGGAAGCGGGTTGGTTACCACGACAGTAGAAGTGATTTGTTTCTGAAGATACGGGAAAACAACGCGATTTAACAGCCTTTGAACGTGGGATGATTGTTGGCGCTCAGAGCCATGGAGCGAGTATCAGCAAAACAGCAGAATTCCTTAAATGTTCAAGAGCAGCTGTTGTTAAAGTGTTTAAAGACTGGACTGTCAGCCGAAAATCTGGGTCTGAAGGTGCGAATTGTGGCCGTCAGCGACTAGTCAATGTTAGGGCAGAACGGGGGAGGGGCAAGACTGGTACAAGACAACAGAAGGGCAACAGTGCCGTGTCAGATTACTCGCATCACCTTCCAACATCTCGTGGAGTCACGAGGCGGCCCAACGAAGTACTGATGGGGTGGTCATAATAATCTGGACCCTCAGTGTATATAAAAGACATTACAAACGATTTGAAATAATTAAATTAAACAAAATTAGACAAGGAAAGAAAAAAAAAAAACACTGTCCTCTTTCATCTTCCCCTTCATGTCCCCAGCGACCCCATGTCACCTTCGTTGATACTTCCAGCTCCCTGTCTCGGTCTCCCCCTTCGTGTACGCAGCACTCTGCGGCAGTTCTGTGTGATGAGGGGGCGGGGATTACACCGCTCCCTCTCATTGGCTGCTGCCCGGCTGGATGATGCTTCACGCTGCGCCCGGAACAAGATGAGGGGAGCAGCGTGAAGCATGTAGGGCCCAGGACGGGAGGAAGATGTCCCGGGACTTGTAATCAGCGGTCACCAGTGGCCCCTTCTTCCTGTCCTGGGCCCCCTCCAAGTGGCCGAACTCCAGGGCCCGGTCACGGCTGCGACCCTGGTAGTTCCGCCACTGGTGACCAGGTACATGCTATAGGAGTTGTTGGAGACATGCTATAGGAGTTGTTGGGAACTGGGGGCATGTTATAAGAGTTATTGGTGACTGGACACATGCTATAGGAGCTGTTGGTGACTGGGCACATGCTATAGGGTCTGTTGATGACTGGGCACATGCTGTCGGAGTTGTTAGTGACTAGGCAAATGCTATAGGAGTTGTTGGCGACTGGGGACATGCTTTAGGAGTTGTTGGTGACATTCCCGGCACGGCACCGTAGACATTGGCGCTTCATCCGCACGTGTCCGCCTTGCATATCTCTGCGTGATCAGACTCTCAGTATGGGACGGGCCGCCCTTCTGCCGCGTCTGCTTAGGTTTCATCCCACAGAAGAATTTCATCCGTTCACACATTCCCCTCATTGGTGGGATTTTGGGGATTAAGTTTTTGTATTTATTGGATTGCGTGCAGTTTAAAGGAATTTAAAAGGCCCATTTAGGATTAACCCTGAAATAGTGCAGAGGAGCCCGCGGACTTAGCTGTGACTGTATTTGTGTTTGGATGATTAGCAGCCCACGTTCGGCAGTAACTCATATCCAGAGTCTCCTCTCTTCTCTCCCTACGATGGGCGCCTGAGCGCATTCACCTGGACCGAACTGTTCATGCGACTTTCGCATTTTGCACACTTGCTGTTCCATATTGCAATGAGTGTTTTTAATATACGGAGGTGCTGGTTGTCGCTTTATTGTGATCAGCATCCTCGATATACAGCTGTTGAGATGAACCGCATTGTTGACAGAGATTGCCACCCTTTCCTTTTAAAGTCTTAATATAGATAACATCAATGACCTCATTGACCAATAGAGAGGCAAGGGGGGCAGGGCCAAGCTTGACTTTTACAGCAAAAGTCACGATTATCATACAACTTCTCCTGCTTGTATCTCTGGATCTGCTGGTCACATTGACACGCGGTTTTCACTGGAATTAACCTCTGCGTGTGCACTTTTCATCACGTTTAGATGGAGTTGTGACAGATTTACATTAACATTGGCACCGTATTTGTAAAACACTCAGGAGGAGTCCAGCAGCCAGAAGAGGAAGTACAAAGGATTTGAGAACATTAGCCCTTTCCTCCCCAGCCTGACTGTCCCTGGGAGGAGTTATGCAAATATCAAAATGCCTCGGTGGCTGGATGTCTGTCTGGAGGATTAGGCGTTCTTAGGCAGGCTGAATTTGCATACAGACCACCCTAGGCAACACCCACTTCTGATGCTGAGCCTCCATGATTAAAAGCACTGAAATCCAATAAGTGAAAGGGGCCCCTTTCACTTATTGGATTTTTAGTGCTTTTATTCGCAGGGTGTCGTAATGTCTTTAGGAAGATATGTAGAGCACCCCGCAGGCCCCTCCCACCATGCAGGTTCTGCCTGCTTTGCCTGGAGAAGCACAGAGATCCAGTGATGTCATCACTGGGTAAAAAAATAAGGTATTTAATAAAAAAATATAGAAAGGTTTTATATATTAAAAAAAGTCATTTGTATGTTGATGTGAGGGGAAGGTAGAACCAGGGGAGGCAAAATATAAGCAGATTTAAAGATTTTTTATCAGACATGTAAGCTGTGGAAAAATTTGGTTCGGATATTTCAGGATTCGGATTCGAAATTCAATTCGGTTCGGGTTTCGGATTCAAACGAAATCCACATTTTAGTTAGTTTCAGATGAGTTTACGAATATTCGTTACGAATACCACAGAAAACCATCTACAGATATTAGTACTAAAGCTGAATCTCTAGACCCGAATGGCATTCAGTATCCGAATTTCCAAATTGCATTCGGGAGCTCGGGTCTGGGAGCCATATACATATATTACTAAAGCTGAGGCTCCTAGACCCCAATGGCATTCAGTATCCGAATTTCCGAATACCATTCGGGAGCTCCAGACAGCATTACGGGTCTGGGAGCCATATTAAGGCTGAGGCTTCCTGAGCCGAATGGCATTCAGGAGCTCTCGAATGGTATTCGGAGATTCGGACTCCATTCGGGTCTTGGAGCCTCAGTTTTAGTATTATGTATATATAATTAGTATTCTATAACAGGGGTAGGCAACCTTGACACTCCAGCTTTGGTGAAACAACAATTCCCATCATGCATCTGCCTCTGGGAGCCATGCCTGTGGCTGTCAGAGTCTTGAGGTGCCTCATGGGATATGTAGTACCAGAACAGATGAAGCGCCAAGGTTGTCTACCCATGTTCTATAATACAAATGAATATTCGTAGCGGGAACATTGTCACCCATATATACATAAAACTAAACCTGAGCCTCCCAGACCCAAATGGCATTCGGTGAGTTCCCTAATGCAATTCGAAAATTCGTATTCAGACCCATTCGGATGCATCAAACCGAAAAACAAAAAAAATTTGGAAATGGAAATTCGGATTCAGATGCATTGGGATTCGGAAATTCGGATGTGTCCGAATTTTGGAAAATTTGTATGAATTTTGATTAGGAAACTAAACGAATCGCACATGTCTAATTTTTATATTTGGGGCCCCTCACACATTGTTAGGGCCCTGGCTTCATCTCTTCAGCATGTACCAAAATCTGAAATAATAAATTCGGGTGGACTGACTTTTTTTTTTTCTTCCAAAAATATGAAAACAAGGAAGTGACAGTTTTAATTAGAGAAGATGGAACTCGGGCCGAATTGACATCCTGTCACACTGTACCGTAGATAACACTTTTGACAAATTGCTATGTTCCTCTGAAGAGCCGCGCCGTCACCTCTGAACATTTGTTGTCACTTTGGAGATGAGGACGTGACGCGGGTGACAGGAGGCATCTGCATCAAGAATGCACTTTGCAGCCCCAGAGCCCGATGCTGAGATAAAGCTCTGCGGGAGATGAGAAGTCTTCAGCTGGGGTGACAGCGACAAGGCGAAAATATCACATTCATTCCGGCCGGCCCTTTCATCCGGGCCGTTGTTTTCGCCTCACCCACCTTGACCTGCCCGGCCCGGGTGCAGCGTTGAGATTCTGCTGTGTCAGGGGAGCCGGTTCTTCCAGGCTCCTCCAGCCTCCAGGTAGACGGTGACAACCGCTTGGCCTCCAGTGTTGTGGCCACCGTTGTGTAGACCACCTCTCCATCACAATAACAGCTAAGGTTTTGTTAGGCCTCTGAGAGCCAACAAATGTGTAATTACACCTCTCAGCTTCCAGCGGTGCCCTTTGTCCTCCATCATCTCAATGACAGGCTTTGGTGTGAGGAGAAAGGTCCCCATGGGGGACAGGAGATCACAATAAACAAACAGAGGAATGTGCAGCCCCTGCCATGCTACAGAGACAAGTTCAACATTATCCCGCTTGTAGCGGAGGGAACTCCCAGAAATATTCAGGGCAAACGGCAACAACAGAAATAACCGAGAGTACAGTGCTGTGATCGGATATTACCGGGAAATCAGGCCAGGAACTGGGACAACAGGCCGAGGACACAGCGAGGGGCCGGACCCTGGAATGTCTGGCGTGTCACGCTCTGACATATGCCGCAGCGCTGCATAGAGAACACTGAGCCAGTGACATCAGCCTCTGCACCAGAGGAGCTTACACTCTAATGTCCCCCCCACAGTCACACACTATTATTATTATACATGTATATAGCTCTGACATATACCGCAGGGCTGTACAGAGAACACCGATCCACTCACATCAGTCTCTGTACCAGAGGAGCTTACACTCTAATGTCCCCCCCACAGTCACACACTATTATTATTATACATGTATATAGCTCTGACATATACCGCAGGGCTGTACAGAGAACACCGATCCACTCACATCAGTCTCTGTACCAGAGGAGCTTACACTCTAATGTCCCCCCCACAGTCACACACTATTATTATTATACATGTATATAGCTCTGACATATACCGCAGGGCTGTACAGAGAACACCGATCCACTCACATCAGTCTCTGTACCAGAGGAGCTTACACTCTAATGTCCCCCCCACAGTCACACACTATTATTATTATACATGTATATAGCTCTGACATATACCGCAGGGCTGTACAGAGAACACCGATCCACTCACATCAGTCTCTGTACCAGAGGAGCTTACACTCTAATGTCCCACCACAGTCACTCAATATTGTACATGTATTTAGCTCTGATGTATTCCGCAGTATTGTACATTGATATCGCTCTGACATATACTATAGCGCTGTACAAGAGAACACTGAACCCTTCATATCAGTCCCTGCACCGGAGGAGCTTACACTCTAATGTCCCACCACAGTCACACACTATCATTATACAAGTATATAGCTCTGACATATTCCATAGTGTTGTACAGAGAACAGTCACATCAGTCTTTGCTGTTCTATGGATCGTCTCTTCCATGTGTTGTTATGATGATGATGATTCTTCTCCACGTGCTGCTCTTTGCTCTAATGCTCCCCTCAGATATGGAATTGGTGGGCTCAGTAGGAATGTTCACCCTCCGACCCGATTATTACTCTGAATATTGGAAAGTAGAGCAAAGAGCGCATGCAGCTGATTACATGTCTCCGGGCACTCTTTATACATATAGAACGCAGGGAGGGATGGGAAGGGTTAATGCCGGGAGCGCAGAGCACCGTGTTCAGATCCTTCTCATAGAGGACAATTTATAAGGAGCAGCCAAGTGATTGCTCTGTTTTCATGAACTTTGCTTTGTTTTGTACAGAATTTGTCTTGTGTTTGTAAATATTCAGCAAAGAAATTTACACTAAACACAATGATGTCACTCGGAGAAAAGGCGATTAGTCAGGTTCCCCCACGCTGCAAGTGACCAGCGTTTTATTTCACCCCTGTACATACTGCCCCCTGTTATACCCTCCACACCCCTCTCCTATACATACTGCCCCCTGTCAT
>NW_017308559.1:166052-178469 GCF_000935625.1 Nanorana parkeri | reverse complement strand
GACCTCATTAGAGTAGGGAGGGGGGATATATATGTTTACCAGCATGCATTCTACTTCATAGATTTTACAATCCAGAAATACATATCTACCCTCTTTATCACACAATGCTTGTATACATGAGAAAGCTATACCTTTACAGACTAGTATTGACACCCCTCTAGAGTATGTTGAATAGCATGCATGAGCTGTATATTGCAGAAATCTGCATTCCAACCATCCAACACTGTCTCCCACCAAATGTGTTTCCTGCAAGCAGATAATTGATGGCTTATGAGACATAATGCTGGATAGTACCGCACATGGTTTCTGTGGCTAGGGTGGGGGTGTGGCTAGGGAGCAGATGTGAGTGGGCGTGGACCCGGCGTGGTGTGGGAGCTGGTGCCCGGAATGTCCTCTGCTCTGATCCGGACTTGCTGACCTTGCTGGCGAATAGCTCCCCCCGGCTACACATACCTGTGCCATGGTCTGCTGCGCTCTGGTCTGCTGGAGGGGTGGATGTTGGCTGGTCCGTCTCTGATGCCGCTCTGAGTCGCGGTGAGTGAAGGCTGGATGGTCGGCTGGGAAGGCAGAAGGAGCTGAGGTGCGTTTTTCTGTTGGCTCCCTCCGGTGGCTCTAAGTGGAAATGAGAAGGCTGGATGGTGGAGAAGGAATTGGAGGTTGGTGATTTGGCTCCCCCTAGTGGCAACTGAGGAATAGTGTGCCTACTCAGTACTCTCTGAAAATGAAAATGACTAGAACTGGGCCAAAAAAAGAGACTGTCCGAGAGGCTGATAGTAGAGGGGGAACTAAGCAATCACCACGTGAGCCGAAACAGTCCAGTAAAGAGAAGCAGAAAGAAGTGGCGTCAAAACTGGAAAAGTTCGCTAGAGGAAATACCACAGGTATTGATGCCAACCAAAAAAACAAAATGCGATTAAGTCTGGGAGACAAGTCTCTATGTAAAATTTCCAAGGATCTGTTTGTGGAAGAAGGGGGGGCTACAGGGGGGACTTTGGACATATCCAATGGGTGTTTATCCCTGCAACATTCTGATAATCCAGGCGAACCTTCTCTCAAGGATGTGCTCTTAGCAGTTCAAGCCAGTAATACTACTCTGGCAACCATGGCGGAGCAAATACAAGCTACATGGATAGATATATCCCTTCTCAGGCAAAATATGCAGAAGTTCAAAGAAAGGCTGACGGAGGCAGAAGGAAGAATTAACAAACTGGAGGATGTGAATGCTTCTGTATGTGCCGATCTTAAAATGGCATTGCAAAAAGTTACTATTCTAGCAAGATCGAAGAATTGGAAAACAGGGCAAGGCGTAATAACATCAGAATGGTGGGAATGCCTGAACAGTCTGAGGGGTTAAATCCGGCGGCGTATATGGAAAATTGGATCCTAGAGACAATAGGGAAATACTTATCTCCTATGTTTATGATAGAAAATGGTTATAGAATTCCTGCACATACGAAGGTACATGGAAATTTTCCAAGAACTATGTTGCTTAAAGTGACTAATTACAGAGATAAGGAGGCAATTCTCCGTAAAGTTCGTGAATTGGGAGCTATATCTGTGGCAGGTACTCGAGTGATGCTATTTTCAGACTTTTCACAGGAAGTTCAGAAAAAAAGAGCTCAATACCAGGAAGTGAAAAAACGAATGCGCCAAATGAACATACAGTATTCAATGCTATATCCTGCAAAAATTCGTATAACTACTGATGATAGGACTCATTTTTTTGAATCCCCCTTAGCAGTCTCTGCCTGGTTGGATAAATATTCAATGAGTGGTACAACAAGAGGCTAGGAGCTATGAGGTTTAATGTGGGTGCATGAGGATGGAGTATATTTTGAATATTAGACACACCACGCTGGTGATTTGGAATGTAAGATGAATCTGAGTTCTTTGTTTTTGTTGTTGTTTTTGTTGTTGTTTTTGTTTTGTTTTTTTGTTGCTGGGCTTTTTCTCTTCCTCTCCTGCGTTCTTCTTGTCTCTCAAGTATCAACGTTTTGCCCATATTGGGGGGCTATGCCCAATTGCTTTGTATCATTACATATGGTAGTTAAATATAATGGATAAGAACAAAGTATATCTATAATATCTTGGAATGTTAGGGGTTTGGGGAATAGGACAAAGCTAAGTCCTCTACTGGCTTCCATTCAACCAATAAATAAAATTTAAGATACTAGCAATGACTTTCAAAGCCATGTCACCCAAACAATTTGCTTCTCCCAAAATCTGCACTCTAGCATCACCTCCTCTAGTGCTCGCCTCTAGGACTTCTCCAGAGCTCTCCCCTTGTCTGGAACTCCCTACCCCAATCTCTCCAGTTATCTCCTACTCTGTCCACCTATAGACGATCCCTGATGACATATTACTTCTGAGAATCTTAGAAAGTAAACTGAATTTTTACTTTCTCCACAAACTTATCCCCTCACAACTATTACCTTGTATATCACTTGCCCCTCTCTTTTCAATTGTAAGGTTTTAAGAGCAGGGTCCCCCTAAACCTCTTAACTTCCTTCCTTCTCAAGTGCCCTCTGGAATGCCCGCTCTGTCTGTAACAAACTCACCGCTGCCCATGATCTTCTTATCTCCAATTCCTTAACATGCTAGCTGTTCCTGAAACCTGGCTTCAGGAATCCGACTCTGCCTCCCCTGCTGCCCTCTCCCATGGTGGCCTACATTGGACGCACTCACCCAGACCCAATGGACGGAAAGGAGGTGGAGTGGGAATCCTTCTTTCCCCGCAATGCACTTTTCAAGTTCTGCCTTCACCTCCCTGTAAAAACCCTCTGTATTCTCTCCAATTTCGCTGAGGATTGCTGTTATATACCGGCCACCTGGACCAGTATCTCGCTTTCTGGATAGCTTTTCTGCCTGGCTACCCTACTTTCTCTCCTCGGAAATACCCACTATCATTCTTGGTGACTTTAACATTGCTAATAACATTAACACTCCGGCTTCCACTCAATTTCTTAACCTAACCTCTTCTTTTGATCTAACACAATGGTCAGACACTCCTACTCACTCTGATGGTAACCTACTAGATCTTGTTTTCTATCACCTATGCACTCCTTGCAACCTCTCCAACACCCCTTTCCTGCTCTCAGACCACAACCTTGTCAGTTTCACTCTCACCCTATCCCCAACCCTGAATCCACCTACACGGCACACTGTCACCCAGAGAAACCTTCGCCACCTCGACCCTTCTCTACTCTGCTACTAACTACCGCCATGACAAAATCTCACCCCTGTCCTGCCCTGGCTATTTCTGTCTACAACAGCTCACTTTCATCCTCTCTAGACACTTTGGCTCCCTCACTACACACAGACTTGTAACACGTCCACTACAACCGTGGCAAACAAAAGAAACCAGACATCTAAAAAGACAGCCGCGCTCTTGAACGACTGTGGCGAAAAACTAGGCTTCTGCAAGACTTCACTGTGACGGACAGCCTGGTACCCTGACTGGGTACTTCCGTCAGGAATCAGCTTCCTCTCCTCTGGAACCCGAATTACAGTATCCTCAGCCCAAACCTGCCTAATTATTGGACGAAACCAATATATTACGACAAAGCCAAACTCCTCAAACATCAGACAACACCAATGTTGAAGAGGAAATCAAGAACTGCTTTATTGAAGAAAGCACACAGAGTTTATACCTCACAGAATCAGATTAGAGTTCAGTGTGTCCCCTCCCTCAGACAGCCAGGTGCCACATTAGAATTCCTTAAGCACAAACACTCTTTGAACTTAATGAATGTCTTTAATCAGATCGTCCCAACAACGGCCCCTCCAGTCAGCCTTCTTCCTATAATAAACACAGGGATGTAATGTCAGGGAAAACATGCAGTATTTTCATTCCACACATAAACCTAGGAGAATGGTTCCATGTAACCCCAAGAGGTGTGAGGGGGGTCTCCATAGTTCTAGGTCCATAGTCAGTAGGAACGAGGCTCCTCCAGCAGCACCAGTGATGGTTCAGTCCATCACATTCACCGTGTACAAAGCTGCCCTCCTAAAATATAATTCCTATATAATATAATTCCTACCTCCGTGCTGCAAAACAGACTTATTTTGTCACTCTCATTAACACACTCTCATCCAAACCTCGTCAAGTCTTTTCTACTTTTAACTCTCTCCCAGGACATTGCGATTCATTTAAAAAACAAAAAGATACAATTCGGGATCAGATCGCCACTGTGCAGTCACCTTCCCCTATTCATATACCAAACCCTCCATCACACTTGTTACTTTCCTCTTTTGACCCTGTCACCACAGAGGGGGTTACAAAGCTTTTCTCTGACACCAATCTCACCACTTGCCCCCTGGACTCTGTTCCCTCACCACTACTTCGGTCACCCTCTTGCTCTATCTACTCTCTTACTCACATTTTCGATCTCTCACTCTCTACTGGCATCTTTCCCTCCCCTCTAAAGCATGCCCTGGTCACCCCAATACCCAAAAAACCCTCAATGGACTCTACCGACCTCAACAATCTCAGACCAATCTCCTTACTCCCATTCACCTCCAAACTCCTACAACGCCTTATCTACAGCCACCTGATAACAACCTTCTCGATCACTTGCAGTCCGGCTTTCTCCCCTACACTCCACTGAATCCGCCTTCTAAAACTCACTAATGACTTACTAACAGCTGAAAACAATGGCCACTATTCCTTACTCTTGCTATTAGACCTTTCTGCTGCTTTTGACACTGTTGACCACCTGCTCCTCCTCAAAAAACTCCACTCGCTTGACCTACAAGACTCTGCTCTCTCATGGTTCTCCTCCTACCTATCTAAGCGCTCCTTTAGCGTCACCTACAAATCTAACTCCTGCCCTCCTCTTCCTCTTTCTGTAGGGGTCCCCCAAGGCTCTGTCCTTGGACCCCTTCTCTTCTCTATCTACACCTCCTCTCTTGGTCAGTTAATAACCTCACATGGCTTCCAATACCATCTCTATGCCAATGGCACTCAAATCTATCTTTCTACTCCACAACTCACCCCCTCAGTGTCCTTGCGTGTCACTAATCTACTATCGGACATATCCGTCTCGATGTCGCACTCAACCTTTCAAAAACTGAGCTCATGATCTTTCCTCCCGCCCATGCACCTTCCCCCAACTTTTCCCTTGAGATTGTTAACACAACTATCCAGCCCTCCCCCCATGCCAAGGTCCTAGGTGTCATCCTTGACTCGGACCTCACCTTTCTTCCCCCGCATCCAATCACTATCCAAATCCTGCCGCCTTCACCTTCGTAACATCTCCAAAATACACCCCTTCCTCTCCAAGGAAACCGCAAAATTACTCATCCACTGCCTTGTTATCTCTCATCTTGACTATTTCAACTCCCACCTCATTGGCCTACCTCTACACAGGCTATCCCCCCTTCAGTCTATCATGAATGCACCTGCTAGACTCATCCACCTAACCAACCGCTCAGTGTCTGCAACCCCCCTCTGTCAATCCCTACAATAGCTTCCAATAGCCCAAAGGATAAAATGCAAAAAAAGGGAAAGAGACAAGGGAAAAAGAAGGAAATAATGGAAAAGAAAAGAAGAATTGGGGACCACACTTTTCATACTGCCTCTTTTTGTCATTCAGAAAGCTAGATTGCCTTATTGTTTTTCATGATCCATGAAAGTGTAGATTTTACCAAAGCAAAGTTTACTTTGAGACTCTTCCAAGACCGAGGAATTGCAATCTTGGCAGCTATAAAAAAAAATAAAATATGTCTGTGAAACTTTAGGAATAGCCAGGACTGTCATATTTTAAAGCTTTTTGTTAAATTAAAATAACTTTCTTTTATCTTCCACTTTATTTAATCTTGCATAATAACCATGGTGTGGTTTTCTCGTAAATATATTACAAATTAACCACCTTCCGTCCATGTCCGTTTGTGAACGGCTGGACGGAAGTCTGCTAGGAGCGGGAGGGCATCTTAAGACGTCCTGCCCCTCCCCCCTCTCGTGTGCGGCACTCAGCGCGCACACGAGAGGGGAAACTGTGAGCATGTAAACAGCCAGCCATGGCTGTTTACATACAAGCGATCAGGCGTCTCTAGAGACGCCCGATCGCTTGCAGGAGCTGCGGGTGTGCGGCCTCCCCCCACCCCACCCCCCCGTACCTGTGTCCCGCCGTCTCCTCGTCGCCGCTGCCGGTCCGTGATCCGATGTGGCCGGTGCGGCTGGGACCGGCACGGCGACGCTCTAAAAGCAGATCAAAAGGAGATCATTACTCGATTCCCTTTTGATCTCTCTTCCTGTCCCCGAATGCAGGAAGTGATGTATATTACATCACTTCCTGCATTCAGTGTCACTCTCCAGTGCAGAACACCGGAGAGAAGCTGATGAAGCAGATCTCTGCTTCATCAGCTTCTGTGGGGGTCCCTAGGTGACATCAGAGGTCTTGGAGACCCCTGATGTCTCCATAAAGAGGACCTGTTTGGTGAACTGGCTATTACATAGGGGATTTCTTAATCCCCTATGTTATAGCAATAAAGTTGTGTAAAAAAAGTAAAAAAAAAAAAAATTACAGCATTAAAAAAAATAAAGAAGGTAAAAAACATATTCACAAATAATAATAAAAAAAAATAACACAAAAAATGTTTTAAAGTCCCCCGCCCCAGCCACATACACATGCGTCGGGGTGGGGTGAAAAAAAAATTGGGGTGAAAATAAATGTTTCATAACATTTTATAGGGAAACATGTTTTTTTTCAAAATTTAGGGTACTTTTTTGTTATATAGTAAAAAATAAAAACCCCAGTGGTGATTAAATACCACCAAAAGAAAGCTCTATGTGTCCCCAAAAATTGTATGAAATTCGTATCAGTACAGCGTTGCATGACGGAATAAACGTCAGTCAAAGTACCACAGCGCTGAATACTGAAAAATGGCCTTGCCAGGAAGGGGGTGAAACACCCCGGTCTTCAAGTGGTTAAAAAGTCATTGTAATAATAACCAGCCATATAACTACTTTCATTTTAAAGTTGAAAATAACAACTGGAACATCATTATTTATCATGACTGATCTTTTTTTTTTTTGCTTTAAAAAATTGTAGGCAATTTTTGGAGGAGGATAATAATACATAAACAGAAAATGATCCGATCATTTTTGAGTCAATACTCAATTTTAATAACAAAGCAGGTAACTGGAAAATGATCACAAAGAGCAAAATAGAGGAAAACCTTGCAAGTCTTTTGCCAATGCAATTATTTTTGAGATTTAAAGAAGACTGGACAAATAATTAAGTCAATTATTAACATATCTTGTAGGTTGAATAACTGAATTTGCCAATTATTAATTTTTCACGTATACACACTCACGGTGGGTGTACATTCTAGTGCCTTGCAGCTGTTAGTTTGCTTTTTGGCGCAGTTCATTTTTATATATATATCTTGCAGGTTGCCTATAGATATGTATACCACAATATGTGAAAATTTAAAACAATTCTTACAAAGACATTTAAAAGCTAAAAGGTTTCTTTAGGAATGTGTGGATGTAAAGCTTCCTGGAACACTGGGTAATATTTTGCACTATAACATATGTTCTTTAGAATATTTTGTAAACATTACATTGCATTTTCCTAATTAATATTATGTCATTTAATCAATTTCAGTTATTTAAAAAAAAGTATTTTTACCTAGTTGGACAGAACAAAGATACTTTTGTAATCCCCTAACTGGATCATATCTAATGCATCCTTCTAAATATGTATTTTTGGTCCATTAGCTCTGAATAATATTAAAAATAAATAACATAAAAATTGGAGACACTTCTACTTACTTTTTCAAAATCTCTCTTTTCGATTAAATGCCCTTTCTTTCCTTTGGAAACTGGGGCAAACGTATTTGCTTCAAATATTATATGTGAAGTTGCATAACTCCAGTTACTTATTAGCTCAGATTAGTGCCCCCCCTATGTGCTCAGAATGTTCTGTGAACACTTGCTGTTTATATATGCTTTTTTGCATCATCATCCACCTGACCTCATGAACCGTAGAGAGAACAAACACCAAAATGTTGAACCTTTTGTTTTATATTATCTCAGCAGGATGCACACAAACAAAACAAACATGGCAGGCATACAGAGCTGTTTCACAAGAATTAAGATTTTTCTCTTCTTGTCTAATAAACCTTTTCTTACACAAAATTGTTTTTCTAACTGACATTTACTACAGTATGATAACACAAGTACAGTAAAATATGTTAATTCTCCTTACGTACATACTTTTTAAAAATAATTTAAATATGGCAAGCCAAATATTTTGTTGATTTATTAATTCCGCGCTAAATGGATTCAAATATAGTAAGACAAGTTAAATAGGAAGCTGCTGTACTATAGACAACTAGGTCCAATAATTGGTATAACTGATTATACAGCGCTAATCATTCAATCTGTGCAAATCGTGTCCGCCTAATCAACTGCACCGAGTTTATCCATTATCATAAATTGTACTTTAATGGATAAACTTTTACACAGGGATATGTGTTTGAGATCACTTGGAATATGGATTGATCACTATGTGATATATATTTATTTATCTATCACTTATTTATATATTTTTAAGGATTTTATATATTGCACTGAAGTGGATATTTGCACAGATATTTTTACATGATTGATTATCTAATAGAGATCAGGTTATATTGTTGTATTGTAACACACACACATTTATCAAGCAGTTTGCACTATATAATTGCACAGAGATTGACTTGCTTCTTAGCACCTGTAATTGGATATGCACTTTATGATATAGAGGTATCATAATAATTTATTGGAGTCACTTGACACTTTTATATTTTCGCACTTGATAATGAGGCTACCACCTAGTTCACTGCATTGACATCACTCGGTGCAGTTGATTAGGCGGACACGATTTGCACAGATTTAATTATTAGGGCTGTATAATCAGTTATACCAAGCCAAATATTTTACAATGTCTCAAAAAGCATGTTAACTATCTTAGGCTACAATCCATTATTTTATAACTATGACAATATCAAGAATCCTTATATGAAACATCTCAACAACCCAATTTGGTTGTTGATACAGAAAGCAAGAGAAGACAAACATTGCTTTACCATCGGTATCAGATGGCATGTATTTGGAGTTAACCAGAAAAGAATGGGACAATCCGTGTGTCAAGGGGTGTGCTTGGAGGGATATTGGGTTTGAGGAGGGGTACAACCAACAGGGGTCATAAACATAGTGTCGCACCATTCAGCATAGGAGGATCACGCTTAGTGGGGTTACAAAACATCCAGAGTACCCAGGGAGCCGTCTAATTTGGCCATATTGTACCACGAGGAATATTGGAAAGCTGACAATGTCACGTAGTTGATCTGGGGATAAGGTCGAGGAAAGGAACGAAGACCATGTGTGGAAGAACCGCCCTATTCGTTTTTCATCTAGTTGGGAGTCGGATTTGACGAGGAGCATGAGTTTATGAAGGGTGATCATTAATTCTTCCATGGTAGGGCAGTGGGGAGCAACCAATTAGTGAGAGTGTTTTTTTTGGAGGCCAACAGGCAAAGATGTTGCCTGTTGGCCATCGGGAAATGGGGGGTCGGGAGTGAGGACCCGTGGGGTATATCGTGCAGCAGGCAAAGGGAGGGCTGGGGGTCCCGTGTCTCGCCTGATAAGGAGTTCATATAGTTCACAACCCGTTTACAATCCATTATTGTTAGTACAGTAAGGTTCACCTTACAATTAGTATGTCCAGTGGTGTTGCAACATCTGTAAAAGACTGTGATATGAAGATGAATGTGGATAAAATATCAGAGCGGGGGGGAGTGGTTTTGACAATGGCGACTAAGGACTGTCGTAGACGGAATTAAATTTGATACCACACCCATCCTAGAAGAAAAAGGTTAAGGTGGACCCATATAGCATAATGTAAGAGAAACCGACGTGGACCAACTGATATTTATTGACATAATCATTAATAATGTATTCTAGGCATTTCTAGGAGTGAACTACTCATTAAAATATGTATTAGATATATTGTGAAATCAACATCATGTGAAAATTGTTTTAAAACTAAACTTATGTGTCCTTGGCACAATATAATTAATATCTGCAAGATGTAGCCAAAACAAAACCACACGTTCCCAAACCAATGATACAAAGAAAGACACAAGTTAAACTGGTGTGCTAAAGGATGATATAAGTTAAAGTGGTGCTCTAACTGAGTGCTCTGAGTGTCCATAATATCTTTGTCAACTCCTCCCTTTTTGATGATAACATCACTCCTAACAAAATCTCTTAGATTATTCCAAGGTATTTCCGGGTAGGGAGATACAGAGTGTCTCCCAACTGGCCGGGGAACCTCCAGTCTTCTCCATCAGGAGGTCCATTCCCTCGGGGGTTGGAGTGCATAAAGCAAGTCTTATTTAGACATACAGGTGAAACTCGAATAATTAGAATATCGTGCAAAGTTCATTTATTTCACTAATGCAACTTAAAAGGTGAAACTAATATATGAGATAGACTCATTACATGCAAAGCAAGATAATCCAAGCCGTGATTTGTCATAATTGTGATGATTATGGCTTACAGCTCATGAAAACCCCAAGAACCCCAAATCCACAACCTCAAAAAAGTAGATTATTACATGCAATCAATAAAACAAGGATTGTACATAGAACAATATCGGACCTCTGAAAAGTACAAGCATGCATATGTACTCCGTACTTGGTTTGGGCCTCTTTTTGCAGAACTTACTGCAATTACTTTTGCACGATATTCTAATTATTCGAGTTTCACCTGTAAGTCTCTGGATCATCACTTTTCAGAAATCGTCTTTGGTTGTAGGGGACCATACCATAGTAGTATGCATTCTGGACACCAGGCACATCTGAAACTTGAGTGCCAGGTAAAAAAAGAAATGCATAAGCAATAAAATCAACAAAAAAAGTATGCCAACCTTTTTAAACCAACTGAAGATACTACTGAACCAATCTTCAAAACTCCGTAATCCTTTAAGAGGATTCCATCCATCCTCTATTTGTCTAGCCTCTTGTTGTAGATCCTGCAGTTTTGTTAAATGTTCTTGTATCTGATTCATGTTAGTCTGATACCCAAGTACAACACTCTTTCCCAATGTATTTGCAAAATCCGCCTTAAGAGGCTAGCAAACTAGCTAGCTAACTAAAACTATAAGGCTACAAACAGGATTCTGCTTAGGTGCGAAAACCTAACCTAAACAACATACTGTTCGGCGATCACGTTTTTGTGACAGATTACCCTGTCTGTTCTACTAATAATAGAAACCCCTACCACCCAGATCTGTCTATCCTTGCCTGAGCTCCTACTATCCTATATACCAGAGCAGTCACTCCCCTAGCAGCTAGGGGAGGTATTCTCCTCTAGCAATGTTACCCCTGAGCTGATATCCCCAACATCATGCAAACAGACATATTTATCGGGGTACAACAGCTCAGGACTAGCCCTTCTGGCCCTCTTCCCTCTACCCCGCCTTCTAACCCAGCTACCTACCTCTGGGTCCGGTTCCTCCATGTTACCACCCTCCTCTAAGCTGGCCCCTGCCAGCACCTGTTCTGTAAGATCTAAACTCTTCTCCATGTTGTTAATGTTCCTCAGTGTTGCCAGTTGGTTCTTTAGACCCAGAATCTGGGCTTCCAAAGTAACCACTCGCTCACATTTTGCACAACAGTGTTCACCCTTGAACGATTGTTCAAGTAACGCATACTTTGAGCATGATGTGCACTGGGTTGCATTCACCCCCATGGTGTTCATATTCATGAGTTATGGGGATTTCAAGATTGTTTTTTTATTTATCTATTTATTTGTTTTACCCCATCAGTTGATGTTATCTCACAGATTATCCCAAAAAAAACCCAATGGATTATCACAGATAGCTGTCACAGATTTTCCCAATAAGCAAAATGAACCAGGATCACTATAATAACAGAAAATCCCAGTAACACAATGGATTATCACAGATAAAACAGATTATCCCAGTCAGCACAGTGAATTACCACGGATAACACAGGTTATCCTAGTGCTTCATTGAATTATCCCAGTAAGCACAATTAATTACCTCAGATAACACAGGCTATCCCAGCAACACAATGGATTATCACAGAATACACAGATTATCCCAGTCAGAGCAGTGAATTACCACGGATTACCCAAGTAAACTCCAGATTGGATATCCTGGAACAGGCCAGAGATACCATCCATGGACAGCTCAGAGACCAAGCAGATGCACAAACCCAGCTGGAACACAGCTTCCACCATAACCAGTTCCACCTTGATGATATAAGGAACAGGAGCTGGTGAAATTATGTAAACATTAAGGGGAACCCTGACCCCTGACACCTGCAAGGAGAGCAACCTTAAGCTGAAAGCAAACTTAATCCTGAATATATACTTTGACAAATCCCCAAACTCAGAGTTAG
>NW_017308559.1:120789-165945 GCF_000935625.1 Nanorana parkeri | reverse complement strand
TGCCTCCAGACCAAGAAATGTTTTATGCTGGATTGGACTTAACTGGGGACTCTTTTCACCTGATAATTCAACTAAATGATATAGTATTAGCATCTACATCATGCATTAGAGTAACAAGGTACCTTCCATTTTCTAGGCAGTTTACATAGATAGACCTGCTACCAATCCCAGACTGGATCGAAGCCTCTTCCTTCTACCTACCTTCCCAACATGAGAATAGGCTACTCAGGAGAGTGGCTCCTGGACCCCTGGAGAATCAAGACCAGGAAGGTCCTCCCTAGACCTCTGTTACCTCAACGTAAACTGCACCAACCCCTGACTCAATTAACTCCCTGCACTCACCTCCGTATTAATCCACTTCAATCAGCAGGAAACCTCTACTAGCCAGTGGTCATGGGCTCGATGTTCGAGTCGTACAGATGTGCCACTTTACAGGCAGTTTAAGGGGACCCGCCAGGCACGATATGTAAAGGAATTCTTCATTTTTATTGTTTCACTTTAAGCAATGTTAAAATCACTGCTCCTTTTAAAATTGTATTTTTAAAAAGTGTTTTTTTCATTGATACATGTCCCCCAGGGCAGTACCCGGATCCCCATTTTATGGTCAATAAATTGCATGTAAGGCTTCAAAATGGGAACATTTGATTTTCAGAGTTCTGGTGCCATAGACTTACATTGAGTTCTAAGTTCAAATTAGAACTTTTTCCATGTTCGAAAGTTTGAATTAGAGCCGAACACGAGGGTGTTCGTCTCATCACTACAGCCAGCTCTTGCACAGCCCATGGAGACCTTTCTCGCAATTCTGCAAAACCTGGTCAGTGTAATGCCCAGCTATACTGAAGACCAGTGGATCCAGTAATGCCAAATATCCCAACTGTATTACTCTCCCTGGTGCCACTCCTACAGTGACAAATTCCCCTCCTTCCTCCTTAGGGACAAACTAAATCTGACCAGTGTTTCATATAAGGAAGCCCAGCTATAGACTAACTATACCCTCAACTAGTGATGGGCTGGATGTTCGAGTCGAACGTAAGTTTCGACTCGAACATCGCCTGCTCGAGCGTTCGCCGAACGCTCGAACTTTGTGGGATGTTCGTGGTCTGTTCGACCGTGCAACATCCCACAAGGCACTGCACCTCCTGAAGCTCTAATTGGGTATACAACACAGATATAGAACGCTGTATACAACTCTGATGTAGAACTGTGATACAGAACGCTGTATACAAGTCAGATATAGAACGCTGCATAGAACTCTGCTACAGATCTCTGCTATAGATTCTCTCAATTTGAACTCCTGCAACACACTATGTAGAGCTGCGGTGTAAGCAGCCTTGTATAGTGTGCTGCTAGGACTTAGCTATGAGCCATGATTGGGCAAAGTCATCATGACTTTGCCCAATCATGGCTCTAACAGAGTACTGAGCCCTGATTGGGCAAAGTCTTGCACCTGGCCTGTATATTAGTATATATTATCAATATGGTGGGGGGTTTTTAAGTACAAATAATTAGGTTGGGTATCTTGTATTTTTTTTTGTCAGTGAAAGAATGTGTGAATAACCACTGTGTCTTTTTATTTCAGTCTCAAGGTATTTGGAAGAAAATTTAATTTCTGCTGTTCAGACTTTCTCAAAGCTATATATCTGTTAAAGAGACAGTAAGTCGGATAGGTGCTGCCATAGAACAGACCACTCTATTAAATTTATGGTTTTGTTCAAGGCTTAGGTCAGAGGTCATCTCAAGGAATAATATTGGAATTTTAAGGAAAAGTCCAAAATTATTTCTAGTCCAATAATTGCTAAGATGGTTTTTAGAAAAGCGACACATTTCTGACATCATAATTAGGTTAAAGATAAGCAATTGAGGAACCTAGCCTTGGGGCAGCAGAGAGCGTAAATAACAAAGCCATCATCATCCTCCCCCACCCAGGCTCATACTGGTTCTCAGTCCACCGCAGCTGCCAAAGCGGCCTATTCTGCCTCCTTGTCCACAGCTACTCCAGCCGTAGCCTCACCATCATGCATGGAAGAGTCCGCTGAATTGTTTCAATACACCGTCAGTGACATGCTACTGGAGGATGCACAGCAATTCCAATGGTCTAATGTTGGCTCTGAGGTTGAGGAAGCAAGGAAAATCAGCATAGAGGAAGGGGGTGCCAATGATGCACAACAAACTGGCCCTCATGTTCCCCCAGCTGCAGCATACTGTCAGGTTGGCTCCAGTGACGAGGACAGAGTGACTGATTCCACTTAGGTGCCTGATCGAAGAGAGGAGGAAAGTGAGGAGGCACAACCCCAACGAGGCACAATGGCCTCCAGGGGCAGCCGTATGAGCAGCCAGCCCATTGCATCAGAAGGCAGAGCTGTTGTCTTGCAGCACACTTTCAGGAACTCAGCTGTCTGGGAGTTTTTCACCACATGTGCAGCAGTCCGCAGCATTGCTATTTGGAATAGCATCACAACCTGTATCTCAAGAGGATCAAGCGTGGCATAAACATCAGCCGCTTGGGTACCAGAAGCTTGGAGAGACATCTGACCACCTGCCACGCATCCCGTTGGCAATAGCACCATAGAAAGGATAACACTTCTCCTCGCTCCTCATCTGTCATCTCTACCCCCTCTATATGTCATGCCATGTCCACAACCTCCACTGACAGGGATGATGTTAGAGCAATGGGTGTCACAGGTCCTTCCGGCATATCAGCCAGCAGCCCACCAGCTGCTGCAGCGGAAATTTGAAGTCAAATTTCGCTGCCCCAGCTGCTGCAGCGGGAAAAAAAATACTGTCCTACCCATCCACATGTGCAGCGCCTAAATGCCAGCTTGGCCAAATTGCTAGCTTTTAAGCTGCAGCCTTTCCATCTGGTGGACTCTGCCCCCTTCCATGAGTTTTCAGAATGTGCTGTACCACAGTGGGTGGTTCCCAAACGCCAATATGTTTCACGGATGGCCATTCCAGCACTGTACCAGCATGTGGAAGGCAATGTTTTGGCCTCGTTGGACAAGGCAGTCAGCAGCAAGGTCCACATTACCGCTGACACGTGGTCAAGCAAGCATGGACAGGGACATTATATTTCCTTCACGGCACACTGGGTAGCTCTGCTGGCAGCTGGGAGGGATCCAGGACGAGGACGAGGCTCCGTGCTGGAGCTTGTTCAGCCACCACGCCTCCAAAAAGCTGCTGATCTGAGATATGTCTGCTCCACCCCCTCCTCTTCGTCCTCCACAATGGCCTCCTCTGCAGATTTGTCCGGCGAACCAGCAGGTCGCCCTAAGCGTTCCAGGGGAATGGTTTTATGTGACAATGGCAGCAACCTTCTCTCCGCCCTATGCCTGGGAAAGTTGACGCATGTGTTCGTCTTGCTGAAATTCAAAGGGAATTCCACCTGCCCACAAACCATCTGATTTGTGACATGCCATCAACGAGTGTGAGTATGGCACAAGGGCAAGCTCAGGGGACCTTGGCTTTTTTCCCCCACATCAGTGGCTGCTGATAAAGGATGCATGTACTGTCCTGTTACCATTTGGGTGACAGGACAGTTCATGAGGGTGCTTTTGGACCTCCTACGAAGAGGAAGGACCACGATTTCCTGACCCCCTGGGGCGCAAGGCTCCTGACATGGGCTAGGATAACTTTGGTCCACCTATCCGAAGGCCGGCGGACCCCGATCCTCTGGGACCTGCCGAAACAGGTCCCCCGAGTACTAGGTTGGGGGGCTCTACCCAGAGAGACCCCCCCCAGGTGGGAAGAGACAGGGGGCCCCATAAGGGTCACAGAATCTCCTCCGCAACATCAGGAAAGGGCACTCCATCTTCTGTGGGTCAAATCCAATTTTAAAAAAATGTGCAAGCGTGCATAAATAATACTAAGTCCCAGTACACTACACTGACAGGCCTTAAGGGCTGGAGTGCAAAAATATTGCCCCGGACTAGCCATAAGGCCTGTCTATGAGGCGTTGTGCAGAAAATGCATGGAAGAGCCTTGACCTTGTGTCAGTGAATCAGTGTTGGGGTCCCACACCCAATGTGATTCTCTGGCACCCCTGGGATGCCACCCCCAGGGGGCACAGCACCATGGGCCTCTGCCGCCCCCCGAACCCTCCAGGCCAGACCAAGCAAGCACCCGTCCACATCAGGAGGCTGTCCCCCCTCTCACAAGAAGCAGCCCGGCAAGAAGAACCTTCACTCCAGCGAGTACTAAGTAACCATCCCCCCGAAAGGACAGTTCTTTTACCCACTGGAAACTGATAAGAACAGATACTACACTTGATCTTAGCCAAATGAATCAGTCTTGAATCAGCAGCAGCTATCAATCCCCTGATGATGATATCAACGAATAGATCGGGGATCTCTGGATTCGGAAGACTTTCTAGGCTGCCCAACTTTGTGTGCGATTATTTTGCCATCTTAAAGTAATGTTCTTGGTGTAGTGCACCACCAACGACCAAGACCCAATTTTTCCGCAACTGCATGTGACAGGTGTAGATCATTTGAATATTTGACCTTGAGTTGGTATAACATTACAGTATGACATGCTGGTTGTAATATTGTGAAAGGGGTCCTGTTGTGTTAGGGCTTGTTCACACCCATTGCGGTGCGTTCCAGAGCGGTAGCTGCTGGAATGCAAAGCAATCGCACAGTAAACTCCCCCCCTTCGTTCTGGGCGGGGGCATGGCATTATATTGAGATCAGCCACGCCCCTCATCTACAATATCATCGGACGCGTGACAAAACATTGTCTGCGTTCCAGTCCAGTGAGAACACAAACAAATGCTGCATGCTCTATCTTTTTGCGCTCGCACTGGACCGAAACACAGGCAATGTTTTGCCACACGTCTGATTACACTGCAGTCGGGGGCTTATCAAGGGGTTAACCTCCCACAGTAGGGTATTCACCCGGACAGTCAGGGTTTGGAATCCTTTGCCCGGGTGCGAGCATGCCTCACATCCAGACACATTATCAGGGCTTGAAAAATTTGGCGGTGTCTCACCAGTCAGTCAAAAATTTCACCAGTCAGCATGACCGGACTATAGCCTTGCAATATATGTTAAAAATTTTTGGGGACAGATAGAGCTTTGTTTTGTGACCCCACGTGGGGTTATTTTTTTAAACTATATAATGAAAAAAGTACCATTACATAAAACATGCCCCCATAAAAAATGCCACAGGTAACCTGTGACATTTTTTGTGGCGGTATCTTTTATGTGCAATAGTACATATCGTCCAATAAAGATGTCCAGATTCCATGTTAGTGCATAATCCATTTTATTGATAGTTGTCAAACGGCAAGCACTTTCATGGCCGTGCAGGGTCCCCTTCATCAGGCTCAGAAATGACATTGTATAAAAGTACCACAACCTTTATACAGACATCCCAACCTGCAAAACCTTATTTCAGGGAGGTGCCCTTTCTGATATTTTTTTACATATTTGGGAATTGATGTTCAAGTATCTGGCAGTGTAAAGGTCACAATTTATTAGACAGCTAAAGACCTTTTCAAAAAAAATGCTGAGGAGTAAAGTCCCTGATACACAGTTGACTAGTTGCTATAGGCAGCAAATTAAATAAATGTTCTTTATAAACTAGACAACTAGGACATATAATTGATTCTATATTATCCACAAAGGGTTAGCAACACTCTCTCAACCCTGCAGCAGTAGATCTAGTTCTGAGGCTACTCTAGTGATCACATGACCTTTCTCCAGGAGGCAAGCCTCACTCTGAAACCTTACCCACTGATATCTTACCGGAAAGGTTTACTCAGAGTAAACCTTTCAGGGAGAAAATGCCTCTCTCGCGTATGTCAGAGAGGGAGACTCCCTGAACATCAGGGAGACTTGAGATCCCTGTTTATTTAGACATTCTAGGATGTCATTTCTGAGCCTGATGAAGAGGACTCTTGAAGGACAACTATCAATAAAATTGATTTGCACTAGGGATGCACCGATACTAGTATCAGTATCGGTGCAGATTCCGAGTATTTGGGTGAGTACTCGTACTCGCCCAAATGCTCCAATACTTACCTCCGATACCGGAACTTCCGGTCAGAGGGAGATCTCGCTCTCAACGGCAGTGCCAATGGAGCATGTTGCCGGTCTTCCTTTCCTATCAGGAAGCCGGGTGGTTGGTTATGACCTGCTTCCCGGGTTCCTGATTGGCTAGGAAGCCGGCTTCACTTGTTGCTAGGCAGTCTGGATTCCTGACCAATCAGGAAGCTAGACGTCACCTAATGACTTGCCGCCTGGCTTCCTGATTGGTCAGACAGCCTCAAGTGAAGCGCATTTTCTTTCGCTAGAACACCGGCTTCACAGGCAATCAGGAAGCCGGGCGACGGGTCATGATCCGCCACATGACTTCCTGATAATCGGGGGTATAAGGCACCGGTACTCGGTATCGGCGAGTACTGGAAAAGAGATATTAAAAAAAATATTGAAAACCTGGTATCGGTGCATCCCTAATTTGTAGGGATGTTCAGATACGGTGCCAATACTTGGCCTTGGCACAAGAACTACCAGGGTCACAGAGGTTGCTGCGCGGACCTGGCTCTGGCGCTCCACCCTTGTCCTGAAATCATTTGTTTTAGAAAAATCATTGTTTTAGAAAAACTGTCCTGTGACCTGTGACACAGTGGCATCTTATGGGGGCATTGTCTATGTACAGAATGTATATCTGGGGACCTGTGGTACACGGGCTAGTTGTGATTAACTCCAATGTTATTTCATCACAAAATATATGCATAATGTATACTTTACAAAAATATTGCCGTGAGGCACTACAGTGTTTGAGTTTGGCTTGAAGAAAGGGTGGCAACCCTAGCACCGACCTGTGTGACAGGTGCATATCATTTGAATATTTGACCGCAGGGTCCAATCCTGCTCTTCCAGAATAACTCTGAAGGGGTGCGGTGTGAAGGCACTTGCCGACACTAAAGGCCCAATGTTTGAGTGCACCGACTAGGGTTGCCACCCATACGAGATTCCACCCACCCAATATTTGGGTGCACCTGTTGTTACTTTCATCCAATGCCTGCAAAAGAGGCACCAGAATGTATCCCAAAAATCTCTAACCTTGTTCCTAGTGTCCTAAAATGTGGCCTCTTCATACAGGCTGCCTCCCCATGCAGTTGTTTAAAAGATTAAAGGAAAACCAATTACCGCCAATTGAAATGTCATTTTTTTCTTTGTAAATGTCACTTTTTGCTGCAGCAGGTTCCATACATCGTACAGATCCGCCACAGTTTATGGGGACCACCCAGGCACAATATTTGAAGGAATTTTTCATTTTTATTCTTACCCTTTATCACTTCAAAATCACTGTTGCTTTATAAACGTTTTCTTTTTTTTTTCATTGATTCCTGTCCCCTAGGGAAGTATCCAGACCCCATACCTTTTATAGGGCCAATAACTTGCATATAAGACCTCTTAAAGGGGACAATCATTTCTGAAAGTTCTACCCCTATTGACTTGCATTGAGTTCGAATTCAAACTTTTCGGCCGTTCGAATACGAACTGAACTCGGCCCTGTTCGGCCCATCACTTCCCTTAACCTCCATGTCATATGTAGCCTCATACTCACCCCTTTGTAGGTAAACTGTGTTACATCTTGCAGTGGCCTTCCATGAGTGACCCATCTGTCTATCTAACCCAAATATTCGACTTGAGACTCCTACTCATGGAATTCTTCAGATACCTTTGCACACCGCCATGATCTGGGGCTGTGTTAAGGTCTTACATAAAGAGAGACGCCTTGCTATTCCATGACCAGTATAGGCCCCCAGATAGCCTCAATTCTGTCCCACCTTTACTGAGTATTCCCTTACACCACCAGCTGCTGCATCTGAGCAGATCCCCGAAGGTTGAAATCGATCTTCCACTACAAAATTTTGACTCAAGCCACCTCCCTCTTTCAACCCCCAATAGTTAATTCTATCCCTACCAACAGCAAGAGTATGCTCTGTGAGTCTGCACTAGTTGCTCTTCATAGAACCGATGCATCCTACCAGGGCCCCATAGCAAAATCTTGTAAGGGCCCCCCCCTGCAACCACATCTCACTCCCCCATCCTGCAACCTAAGCCCCAACCCCCCAAAAATGCTAGAAATTACATACACAAATTATCCTTGCATTCTGGGGTGGGAGGGGGCATGGCAGTGCCATTCATGTCAGTTCAATTCCAGATGCACTCCCTGCACGCAAACGATAATGCATGCACAATTTTTTGTGATTGCACCACACTTGAACGCAGGGCATTGTGTTACCATGCGTTCTGGTGCAGCTGATGACATGAATTGTGCATGTACTATTTTTTGCGGGCAGGGTGTGTTTCTGAAATTCAAATGACATGAATGGCACTGCCACGCCCCCTCCCACCCCAGAACGCAAGGAGACTTTGTGTATGCGATTCCTTGCATTCCGGGCAAGGGTGTAAACGAGCCTTTAGGATTACAGCAGTCAAAGGAGCCACAGTCTATATACAAGACAATGACAGCAATGTATGTGCAGGTTTAAAAGTGTTTTAGGGCATATTCACACAAATTACAGTGCGTTCCAGAGCGGTAGCTGCTGGAACGCACTATATCGCACACTTAACCCCCCCTGCGTTCTGGGGCGTGGTGGTGCATTGAAGACAATGGCACCGCAGCCACGCCCCCTCCTCTCTCAGCAGTGTAATCGCAAGCAGTGAACATTGCTCCTGACCGGGCTCCCTCGGTTGCGGGCCCCATAGCGCCCGCATGGGTCGCTATGGCGGTAGTTCCGCCACTGCATCCTACGTTACAGTCCTCCCCATGCAGCTGTTTTGGGGGCTACCAGCCAGTGATACCCACCCTACAGCCAACCCACCACCCAGTGGTTCCAGGTTTATTGTTTATGCAGGCTTAGTAATACCACCAGATCCATTCCACAGATGGACTTGGCTGCACATTCACCTAGAACGCCTGCACTGGGGCATGCTGCTTGTGCTGTTACACAGTTGTATAAAACATGACAATGCATAGTCATAGTTAATATCTATATTAATGAGAAGTGAGGATTTACATAGTTATTTTCCTTAAAGTGACATTAGTCTAAGTCTAACGCCCCCCCCACAATGCTAGTGTAAGGACTTACCTTAAATGATGCCTTTTAATCCAATCATCTTCTTTCCTGTACTTTTTAGCTGTCCCTAGAGCGAAGGTGCGGGTCTCTAATCCAGCGCTGACTCCTCTGTGCTAGCTGGCACTTCCTGTCCCAAGGAGTCTATGCGGGTGCATGCAGCTCCATATACTTATCTCTCCTCGTCTCCCAGCCGAAGATCTGAACTGCGCATGCTCCTGTCCCAAGATCCTTTGCGGCCGCTCGAGAATTTTCAGATGTTCAGACGGGAGTGCGCACCGAAGAAACAGGTAAGTATTAACCCTTTGAAAAAACTTTTTTGTTTTAATCGTTTTGCATATATCTACTGCTTGCTAACAGTAGATATATGCAAAAAACGCTGAGGGTTTAGTAACCCTTTAAGCCATTTGTTTAGTGCCATTAATAGCTGGTTATTATACTGCCATCTTGTGGGCATTTTGGTTATTGCACCATGTTTTCTGAATTCCCTCCCCTTGTGTGCAATGCACTACCCATCTTCTCCAACTAGTCGTGTGTCACGGCTGCCAATAGCAGGACCACATGTACATGCTTGGCTTGAAAACATTATCATCCTTGACCTTCAAATACTGTCTATTCATTCATCTGCTGTATCCTGTTGTCTGCAATAAGTATTTTGTGGATGAAAATGTATTTGGTGAGTTCAGCTATCTGATAAGGTTTGTCCGCTGTGATTATATCTGCTTACACAGGCCAGGCATAGAGGTCTCAGCAAGGGATAAATCGCTAATACAACAATCAGAGTCAGAATACTGCTCAACTGAATGTTTCTTTGACAATTGATTTACTGTGTTCTCTAAATGTTGTATGGTAAATTATTTGCTACCTCCCGCTTGGATATTCCTGCTAATAACTGTATTTATCCCAAGTATACAAGGACTTTTCAAGGGCCACATCAAAGGATTCACATAGAGATATAATTATTTTAAATATTATTTATACATTCTCCTTTATTTTTCATATACAAAATATGTTGAAAACATGTTCATCCTTACACCAATCTGTTCTAACCACATATAAACTGCCTATACCATCCCATCGGCCAGCAGTCTCTTCAATTATTGTTAAAGGAGAACTATGGGGTCAGGGCTTTTCCCCATAGTTCTCCTTAGGGTAACGGGAGGACACAAACTAGCGTCCTCCCGTCACCCTAAGCTCAGTATACCGCGAGCTACAGCTCGCGGTATACTGAGACGCCGCAGCGGATCCCGACATCGATGTCGAGATCCGCCCAGCTGCGTGAGTGACAGCTGGCTCTGCCTATCTAGAGGCAAAGCCAGCGCCTATCTAGAGGCAAAGCCAACTGTACCTGCCCCCTCCCCCGTCCATTCCGCCAGTCAGCGGATCCATCCCCTCCCCTCTCAGGGCAGAGAGCCGTGACAGGATCGAGAAGTGAGCGAACACTCCCGATCTACTGAGCCAACCTGTGACAGTCTCATTGTCACAGGTCGGCTAGAACTATGAGGTGAGTGTAAAGCACTCACCTCATAGTTCTCCTTTAAAGTCCGTAAATATTCCAACATATAAATCTCCGAGTTGCCTAATGGGTGAAGGCATGATTCAACACTTGTTATCCCTGTCTGTCCATGCTATGCAAGGTCAGAAAGGGTATACATATGAGGATGCCTTTAAGATTTCTCACAATCATCACAAATGCTATATCTTCTTAAGTAGATCTCTAATAGTTAATAGCTAAAGGAAAATATATTGAATAACGAGGGGCTATAAATATCCAATTCTACGGTCCGCCAATGGCTATGTACTTTTGGGTCTAACCCTATTAAAAATACCTGTGTTTTAATGATTCTATAACTCATGACTATGTATATACAGGGCCGTCTTTAAGGCAGGGCAAAAAGGGCATTTGCCCCGGGCCCAGTCATTGCTGTGGGGCCCAAAGCAGCTGCCCCTTGACCACTTGTAGTGTCAGACTGCAAATCCAGCTCTGACTGTAACTCAGGAGGTGTGGGGGAGCAGGAGCAGAGCTCAGCAGCAAAGTGTTAATAAGCTGTGACAGTGTAGCAGGTGGATGGGGTACTGCCACAGGAACGATGTCCTCAGCTCTTCAGACGTCTTGAGCTGTGTTTTCCCCGTATGCCTCTGACAGGAAGTTAGTGCTGATGACAAGAAGAGCCTCAGCTTTTGCCCGGAGCCAGCTAGGAGGTAATATTATAGTCAGAGGATTGAGTGTTCCTGAGAGAGAGTGACGGTCCCTGCATGGACTGAGGGAAGCTTTGCTGCTGCAGACAGAGGGTGACAGTCCCAGCATGGAGCTGTGTTCCACGTCCCCCCCCCCTGTCATTACTTTCTTCCAGCTCGGTCACATAGTCTGTGAATATTCATGGGGCAAAGACTAAAGTTAATATGCACTTTTTTTGCAGCCAGATTGGAATAGAATCCTATTTTATATGTGTTAAATGTTCCTAACTCAACATAACCGTTTAAACAAACATTGCTGTTCACCTTTTTACTTGCTTTTTACTTTTTCGACAATTGAATGTAATGTTAAGGATGGGGCTGGAAGTAATGGTCACTATATTTAACCCTGTGTGTACTGGCTCATGATCAGCTGTACAGGACTGTCTGTACTAACAAAGGGTTAATGATCTCAGGTTTGGCTGGTGCATTGCATATTACTGTCTCTCACTTTGCACGGTTAGTAGCTGGAATGCACTAGATCGCATAATAAAATTCTCCCTGCGTGCATGCATGACCTATTTTTTGCGACTGCACCATGGGCATTGTTGTGTCATGTGTTCTGGTGCAGTTAAATGCACTGCAAGGCAGGAGACGTGGCTGTGGTGCCATTGACTTGAATGTATCTCTAGGCCCCCTCCTGCCCCAGAACACAGGGAACATTTTATAATGTGATACAGTGCATTCCAGCTATCAACCGTGCTGCAACACACTGGATTAGGTGTTAACAAGCACTTTGATGTGATGGAAGCTGCCTGTAGAGTCCTGTGTGTAATCTGCTAAAAAACAAATAGAAAAGTAAGAAATACTTTGTAAATGTGAATTGGGTGTGCTATATGAATGGGAACATGTAACATATAGTAGGGGGCAGAAAATGCACTATATAGAAATGTCACCAGCACATGAAATCCTTTTAGGATAGCAAAATGTTCATTTATTTGCCATTCCTTGTCAGAAAAACAAGCGCCTGATGAAGGGGCCCTGCACGGTCCCGAAAGCGCTTGTTTTTCTGACAAGGAACTGTAAATAAATAAACATTTGGCTATCCTAAAAGGATGTTTTGGTGTGCTGGTGTCATTTCTATATATTGCTGATGTTTGTGGTGCCATCCGCATTCACTGCGGGCACCCACTTACTTTTGGTAAGGAGTGCAACAAGTAAAGATGTTTTTTGTCAACTGTGTATGCCAAAATCCTTGCACTGGCCCTGCTGTACAGTGCATATTGTGACCATATGATGTTTCACAGGGTGAAGGGGGCAGGTGGGGGGGCCCAAGAAAATGTTTGCCCAGGGTCCAATTAGTATTAAAGACGGCCCTGTGTATATATCACCAATCATCATCATCTTATAACTCTCCCTCACTCAATTTACAAACCAAAGGAATCAGTATCCGACTCACATGCACTATCCCATGGCAGCTCAAAGAAGAAATCCCTGATGAGACAGGAAGAATCCTTATCATTAAGGATGTGCACAATAGTTATTATGGTAAACATTTGTCTACTGAACAAGATTAAAATAACTACACAGGGAAAGCTTCCTGGATCACAAAAAAACTAACTCAGCAAGAAGGGATCCTAATTATAGGAACTAATGTTATTTTATATTAAAACTGGCCAAGACACACAGACACACACTTATAGAGGGGACAAAGATCTTACAAACACACACACAGGTAAAAGGTAAATGTGACACACTCACATACACACAGAGAGGGCAGCCATCACAGATACACACACACAGAGGGGACAGCCATCACGCATACACACAGCGGAGACAGTGATCACAAATACACATGCATACAGAGGGTACAGAGATAACACATGCACGGAGGGGACAGTGATCACACATGCACGGAGGGGACAGTGATCTCACATACACAGAGGGGACAGTGATCTCACATACACAGAGGGGACAGTGATCTCACATACACACATAGAGGGGACAGTGATCTCACATACACACATAGAGGGGACAGTGATCTCACATACACACAGAGGGTACAGCGGTCACACATGTACACACACAGAGGGGACAGTGATCTCACACATACAAACACACAGAGGATACAGAGATAACACAGACAGTGGTGTATTTAGGTTTTGTGCTGCCCTAGGCAAGACTACAATTGGGCAACCCCCCCTCTCCCCCAATCTAAATGTGCCGGAACCCTTCCTGTATAAGACATTTTGCGTAACCTGTCAGTCGCTGGAAACAGCATGCATGCAGTATCCAGTTTCTGACAGGTTGCGTTAGTAGGAAAAGCAGGGAAGTCGGGGTCTCAGGTGGGCTGTCAAGGATCTTTTGTGACCCCCGCATAGTCCACCTGAGACCTTGTGGAGCCCACCACAGACTCTGCACTTAGTGACGCACTGGGCTTTGCACTTAGTGACGCACTGGGCTCTGGAATTAGTGACGGACTGAACTATGCACTTAGCGACGCACTGGGCTTTGCACTTAGTGACGCACTGGAGTCTGCACTTAGTGACGCATTGGACTCTGCACCTGAGACCTTGTGAAGCCCACCACAGACTCTGCACTTAGTGACACTTAGTGACGCACTGGGCTCTGGAATTAGTGGAGCACTGGGCTCTGGAATTAGTGACACACTGGACTATGCACTCCTGCTCCTCGACCCAGTTCGCCCCGTCAGTGTGCCCTGGGGCGGCCGGGCCACATCTCATGCGGCCCGGGCCCAGCCCTGCCTCCGGTCCTGCCTCAGCCCCTCCTCCACCCCGCAGCTCTCAGGTAAATCTAATTTGCCTGATTAGGCAGCCTAGCTCGCTGCAACGATTTGGGAATGGCATTGTGTCTCCCCCCCGGGCACGTGCAAAGTGCCGCCCAAAGCAAACGCTTTGTTTGCCTTGCGGTGGATACGCCCCTGCACACAGAGGGTACAGAGATCACACATGTGTACACACACACACACACACACACAGGGGACAGTGATCTCACACACAGAGGGTACAGTGATCTCACGCATGTACACACACAGAGGGTACAGAGATCACACACAGAGCGGACAGTGATCACACACACACACAAAGATTACACATGTACAACACATAGAGGGGTCAGTGATCTCACACACACACAGAGGGTCCAAACAGGGCCGGCCTTTAGGCGCCCTGTGCGAGAAAGCTTTACAGCGCCCCTCAGTGGCCACACCCTTTAGTGGCCACACCCCCGTAGCCACACTCATTTTCCCCAATATCGGCACCATTTAAAGACTCCTATTTTGTTAAGCCGCAAAGAAACATATTAAAAAGTATGATAAAAATAAAACTTTTATTCATAGGTATTAAACTTGTAGGCACAATATAAGTATTCCTATCAAATAATTGTCACTTTCCGCATTTAGCCGAAAGTGCCATTTTCGGCCGGCGCCCCCCCCCTTCACTTTTCGCCCGGGGCCCGCGCCCCTGCTGCACCCCCGGTTGTTACGCCACTGCATAGAGGGGACAGTGATCTCACAAAGATTTTTTAACAATGTCACCAACATTGAGTGAAAATGAGCATTTATTGAAGGATTCATTGCCATTCAAAAACTAGCACTTTGCTCATTTTCACTCAATGCTGGTGTGCTTTTGACATTCTTGAAACTTTCAGTTTATTCACGGTGCCATCCGTGGTCGCTACAAGCACCCACCTGTCTATCAGGTTACTACTTTTATTCGGTAAGGAGTGCAGCAAGATATCTATTCATTACTTGGTGATCTCACATACACACAGAGGGGACAGTGATCTCACATGTACACACAGACAGGACAGCAATCACACATGTACACACAGAGTAAGGTGACCAGATTTTTAAAATTAAATCCGGGGACTTTTTTTTTAGCTTCTGACAGGCTTTTCAACTTTTTGTGTAACCTGCCCGTCGCTGGATACAGCACACACACTGTATCCAACTTCTGATATGTTCCGATATAAGCATAGCAGGAAAGCTGTGGTCTCAGGTGGGCTGTGCAAGATTTGTGGTGGGCTCTGCGGGGGTCTATGGTGGGTTCTGCAGGTTTTCAGGGGGGCTGTGCAGGATCTGTGGTGGGTGCTGCAGCTGCAAAGCCCACCACAGATCCTACACAGCCCCCGAGACCCTGCAGAACCCACCATAGACCATGCAGAGCCCACCACAGATCATGCACAGCCCCCTAGGATCTGTGGTGGGCTCTGCAGGGGTTCAGGGGGGCTGTGCAGGATCTGTGGTGGGTGCTGCAGCTGCAAAGCCCACCACAGACCCCCTGAGACCCTGCAGAACCCACCATAGACCCCACAGAGCCCACCACAGCCCCCGAGACCCTGCGGAGCCCAACATAGACCCTGCAGAGCCCACCACATATTCTGCAAAGCCCCCCCAAGACCCTACAGTCTACAGTGTCTCAAAGGGGCTGTGCAGCCCACCACAGATCATGCAGAGCCCACCTTAGACTTTCAGTTGGGCTGTGCAGAATCTATGCTGGCCCCTTTAGCAGCAGTGTGATCCTCTTACCAGCCTCACGTGGACCTGGCCTCCTTCACCGCCAGACCACTGGTGCTGCTGGAACCCGGCCTCCTCCGCCACCCAACTGGTACTACTGAGTCCTGGCCTCCTTTGCCCAACTAGCGCTTTGGGACCAGCTTTCCCCAATGGGAATCTGGACCCACCCCCTCCTACTGTTGCTCCTCCTTCTCGCCTCCGCCACCTCCTCCTGCTGCTGCTCAATTAGGCACGCGAGGCTCATCGGTGGATCCAGAGATCAGGTGGGTATAAAAAAATATATATTTTTTAAATGTTATGTTCCCGGGGACATGATTTGTCCGGGGATTGTCTCCTCAATCCGTGGACTGTCCACAGAAATCGGGGACGAATGGGTCAAAGTAACAGACGGGACAGTAATCTCAGACACACACACACAGAGGTGGCAGTGATCTCACACACACACAAAGGGTAAAGAGAGCACACATGTACACACACACCCAACGGAAGGTGATGTCTCACACACACACACACACACACACGGAGGATACAAAGATCACACACAGAGCGGACAGTGACTTCTCACACACACACACACACATACAGAGGGTATAAAGATCACACATGTACACACCCAGAGCGGACAGTGATCTCACACACACAGAGGGTACAAAAATCACACATGTACACAGAGGGTACAAAAATCACACATGTACACAGAGGATACACCTCGTTACGGTGCCTCATTTGGAACGAAATACCTCTGTCCTGCTTTTCTCCTCAGTTGCCCTCTTTTTCTGAGGAAAGGGTTCTATTTCCCTACCAAACGTGTTATTCTGCACTAAAACCTTAATTGGCAAAATCTTTACTTTGAAAAGAGGGCAAACTTAATAAACATAACAAATCTGCGTCACATGGGGTTGTATGGGATTCTTTAAAAGCATATATGAGGGATGTTTATGTCAGCAGACTAGTAGGACGAGGAGGCAATGGAATAGGGAGGAGGAAGAGGCACGTAAAGAAGCAGCTTGTTTATAGACACCGTTTGGGGTCAATTCACAAAGCTCAGCGTTATTAGAGTAGAAGTTAATTTATCTATCCTTATTTTACCACTCTTTATTTTACTGTCTGAAACATGCAATTCACAAAAGCCGGAATCGTGAATGCACACACAGTTTAACGTTCCTTAAGCAAGTGTTATTTTAATATCACAGACTTTCTTTTATCTATTACTGCGATAAAATAAAGTTTTGGGTGTTATTTTAACACTTTTGCAGTGCATTTTGGTAGCAGAAGGGGTGGAGCAGATGCCTAAATGACTGTTACTTTCACCACACAAAAGGATTCCACATATAAGGAAGGAATATATTCCATATTTGCCACATGCATACTAATTTTAAATTTGGTAGAGAAGAAATTATATAGAAATAACAAAAACATTTCTGAACGGAATGAATATATGAAACATTAAATTTATTTAGATCTACATCTGTTGACAGACAGTGTAGGGAGGGCAAGCAATTCTCCTTACCAGCTATAAAGCCTGTCTTGATATTAAATATGTTGCATGGAACAATCCACTTGCTCTACAACCCCACTGAAGGGTTTCCAGGGACATTTGATTTTTCATGTCACATGAGATTTGCCACTAACCTCTAACTGTAAAAAATCATCTACATTTGTAGAAGGATAAAAACTGTAGAAATGACAACTACATGCCGCCTTCTTCTTCTGTACGCAAAAGCATTAAGCCATGTGAAAATTAAGAAAAAAGGTTCCATTTCTAGCTACCTCACGTCATCTCAGTGCAGCAAGCATCAGATAACGCCTGAAATCTGTCATAACGCCACCCTGAAGGAAGTGATAAATCTACGTCTCAATAACGAGTGATAAAAAGGAACTTTTCCTTTTGTGAATTGCATTTCAATCATATTTTATCACTACAGTTGTCAAAATAACGTCTGAATAGTTAAAATAAGGTCTGAATATTTAATTTACCACTTCCTAAAAATAAGAAGCGTTATTGAGTTTTGTGAATTGACACAGCAACTATATAGCAAGCGATATCAATGAAATAACGGCTGAAATGAAGAAAATAAGCTTTGTGAATTGACCCCTTTGTGTTAAATCCTAACGAAAAGGTTTGCAATGATTGGACCGCAGCACAAGAACAACTGAGGCATATTGAAAGTAAGAAAGCTAGGAATACATTATTTTTTAGCAATCAGAAATACTGTGAAGGAGAATATTGGAAGACTGTTGGCACAGTTGGTGAGGGCGCAAGAACAAGTCCCATTTGTAAATGCGTTGAAGGATAACGATGACCAACTGTGCAATGAGTCCAATAAAATGATTTCAATCTTTTAACAGTATTACAAAAGGGTTTATACTACTAGGGCAACTTGTAGTGGTGAAGATCTAGCGAGATTTATAGGCAATATTACATTTAATAGGCTACCTCAGGAGTGATAAAGATAGTTTGGAGACTCCTTACTATCCAAGTGTTGGAAGCAGCAGTGGTCAGCTTTCCAAATGGGAAATTTCCAGGCTTGGATGGTCTTCCCTTTTTATAATGGTCTGGCCCTCTAGCAACTTCAGCATGAAATTATAGCTAATTTGCCTACAAACGTCAGGTGGTCATAATTATCTGGCCACTCAGTGTATAAGAAATATGCACCTATCTTGCTTCCTGTGTTATTACAAACTTTTGAGGACGCTTTAGAAAAGGAAAAATTACCAGAGTCAATGTACAGTTGTGTGAAAAAGTGTTGGCCCCCTTCCTGATTTTTCATTGTTTTGCACGTTTGTCACACTTTAATGTTTCAGATCATCAAACAAATTTAAATATTATTTAAAGATAACACAAGTAAACACAACATGCAGTTTTTAAAAGGAAGGTTTTTTATTATTAAGGGAAAACAAAATCCAAACCCACATGGCCCTGTGTGAAAAAGTGTTTGCCCCCCCCCGTTAAAACATAACTTAACTCTGGTTTATCACATCTGAGTTCAATTTCTCTAGCCACACCTAGGCCTGATCACTGCCACACCTGTTCGCAATCAAGAAATATCTTAAATAAGACTTGACTGACAAAGTGAAGTAGACCAAACGATCCTCAAAAGCTACACATCATGCCGAGATCCAAAGAGATCTCAATTACTTTCTTTCTCATTTGTTCCTGGATTTATCAGTCTGGAAAGGTTATGAAGCCATTTCTAAAGCTTTGGTACCCCAGCGAGAGCCATTATCCACAAATGGCGAAAACATGGTACAGTGGTGAATCTTCCCAGGAGTGGGCGGCCAACTTAAATTACCCCAAGAGCGCAGCGACGACTCATCCAAGAGGTCACAAAAGACCCCACAACAACATCCAAAGAACTGCAGGCCTCACTTGTCTCAGTTCAGGTCAGTGTTCATGACTCCACCATAAGAAAGAGACTGGGCAAAAATGGCATGCATGGCAGAGTTCCAAGACTAAAACTGCTGCTGAGCAAAAAGAACATAAAAGCTCGTCTCCGTTATGCCAGAAAACATTTTGAAAAACATCTTGATGATCCCCAAGGGAAAATACTCTGTGGAATGACGTGACAAAAGTTGAACTTTTTGGAAGGTGTGTGTCCCATTACATCTGGTGTAAGAGTAACACTTCATTTCAGAAAAAGAACATCATACCAACAGTAAAATATGGTGGTGGTAGTGTGATGGTCAGGGGCTGTTTTGCTGCTTCAGGACCTGGGAGACTTGCTGTGATAAATGGAACCATGAATTCTGCTGTCTACCAAAAAATTCTGAACACATGAATGGCAGGACCTTGATGATCCCCAAGACTTTTGGGAAAATACTCTGGGGACTGACGAGACAAAAGTTGAACTTTTTGGAAGGTGTGTGTCCCATTACATCTGGCGTAAGAGTAAAACCGCATTTCAGAAAAAGAACATCATACCAACAGTAAAATATGGTTGTGGTGGTAGTGTGATGGTCTGGGGCTGTTTTGCTGCTTCAGGACCTGGGAGACTTGCTGTGATAAATGGAACCATGAATTCTGCTGTCTACCAAAAAATTCTGAACACATGAATGGCAGGACCCAAGGTTTCCCAGCAGAACATTGGCCAAAGCATCACACTGCCTCTGCTGGCTTGCCTTCTTACCACAGTGCATCCTGGTGCCATTTTTCCCCCATGTAAGCCACACACACACGGCTAAGGAAATGTGATTCATCAGACTAGGCCACTTTCTTTCATTGCTCCATGGTCTGGTTCTGATGCTCATGTAACCAATATGTAGGCGTTTTTGGCGGTGGACAAAGGTCAGCCCCAAAATCAACAAACTGCGATAACATTGTTTTTGCAGACACCTTTCTATTAGAACCAGCATTAACCTTTTTCAGCAATTTGAGATACAGTAGCTCTTCTGTTGGATCGGACTACACAGCCAGCTTTTACTCCCCATGTGCATCAATGAGCCTTGGCCGCCCATGACCCTGTCGCCAGTGCACCGGTTTTCTTTTCTTGTACCACTTTTGGTCCAATTTGGCCCTTGTCAAGTTTCTTAAATCCTTACACTTGTCCATTTTTTTCTTCTTCCAACACATCAACTTCAGGGACAAAATTTTCATTTGCTGGCTGATATGTCCCACCCACTTCCAGGTGCCATTATAATGAGATACTGTTATTCAGTTTCAGTGATCATAATGTTATAGCTGATTGGTGTATAGCAATGGATAAATTGAGTGCAGGTATGCCTACAGGTAGCCTATTCTGCCTTAAAGGCACAGGGACACACCAGAAGCCCAGCACATTACAATGGCAGCTAAAGCCCCCACGTGTGTCCCCACACCAAAAGCAGCAATCAAAAATGGCAACCTCACAAATCAATTTATAACTAGCTTTTAAAGTAAGGTTTAAATGGAAGGGCTTTCCACGTTGCCAACACAAAGATTCCCCAGCACACTTACCAACTAGCCTGCGAAAAAAAAATAAAAAAAACCTTCATGCAGTGTAATTTGCTTGTTTGCACACTGGCTGGTAAGTGTGCTTGGAAGTTTTTGTGTTTGTACTATTGAACTTCAAAAATACCTCTATTTGATGTCATATTTGATGGTGCTGAAAATCAGCACCAGGTACAACAAGAATAAAACTGTCAGAATGCACATGGACAATTTAAAATATAAACAAAGGACAACTGGCAAGTAGCATAACCACTCGGGATGCACCGAAATTTTAGCTGCAGAAAACATATCGTCCGAAAATGGCACTTTTGCGGTGCATGCCTAGTTTCTCTCCTCCCCGATGTGTGTTGCTCTGTTTCCTCTGACACAGCGCATCATCCAGTGTGGAGGAGAGAAACGGTCAGGAGGCTGAGCAATGCAGGGGAGGAGAGCACTGTGAGTTGCGATGTCACAGGAGGCCAGGCTCTCCTCCCACACCAACCCCTCAGCCTCCTCTGACCAATCAGGATGGAGAGCGGTGTGGGAGGGGAGACAGTGCTGCGCTGTCACAGGAGCCCGAGCTGGTGGTGAGGGGGAAAGACAGCGGTCAAAATAGACCGAGTTCTCCTCACAACCCCACTGGCTCACGCTCCTGTGACAGTCAGGATGGAGAGCGGTGACCAGTGATCGCTGACTGTTTGTAAATAACTGGACATAGTATGAATTACTATGTACCAGTTATGAATGAATAGGAAGTTATCTACATCACTTTCTGTTCATTCACAATTGTGTACAAAGTAAACATTCTATCTTCACAAGTTATGAATAAACAGGAAGCCTCTATACTGAGTGTTCCCGTTCATTTATAACAGGGCCTGTAGAAAAAGATTGCGGACTCTGTCCTCAATCTCTTTTTCTATTTTAAAAGGGAAATATCAAGGTTCTGTTTAGACCCCTAATATTCCCCAAAGCCCCCGACGGTAAAGTTAAAAAATAAATAAAATTAAAATATAAAAAAAATATAAAAAAGGTTTAGGAAAAAAATTATTTTCGGTTTCGGCCTGACATTTTTTCTCTGGTAAGTGTACCTGTGAGCACAAGCACGTCTCTGCTTTCTTGAGTGATTTCACATGGAGGTGTTTTTGAGGATCAATAGACACCAATAAAATATAGAGGATATACATTGCAATATATTATCTGAAGAGACCTCTATTGCTTTCACTAAAGGGACTGCTTTTTTTCTGGATTTCATTTATTCCATATTTTTGATGGTATGCATGTTATTTTGAATGTGGGGAGGATTTAGTAAGTGCACTTGAAGTTTTCTTTTACATTTCTATCACAGTGGCAAAAGTGCACATGTGCATTTGGGTTGATTTAGTCCAATTAACATACAATATATTTTTGACCGTGGAAAGAAATCAAGAGTTCACACAAATCCATGTAAGAGACCTGTACAGAGGAATCAAAGATGCTGTCATTGCGGTTTTCTCTGGAAACAAAAAACACTTTCTGTAGTCATGATAGTTCAATTGACTTGCTCCCTTTGGAATCGCTGATCTATAGGCAGACTAGAAATTCTGACTTCATTCAGCTCTGAATAACGGTTTTGACTTAGTAACTATAAATCAGATATGAAATCGGAGGTAGTGAGGCAACCTGCATTTCCAGATTGTGGTCAGCAAGGGTAGCAGCTGCCTCTGAATTGCTCTCATTACAGGTTTAGTTTAATATGTCACATTAAAACATGTTTATAGAAAACTGCATACATTTTAGATAAGATTTAATTTATTAAATCAATACTAAACACAAAATGTAAAAAATATAAGGTAAAAGAAAATGCAGAAATATAAATTACAAAATTGCATTTATTTTCTCCCTTTCTTTTGTAGCTTCGTTCGGTTGAATTTTCTTTTCTTCTTGATGATACTTCTAGCATCTCTGCTGTGAACCCAATTGTCTCTTTCGGCTTCCCATTTCAGTTGCTTGATGCCTAGTGAAATAAAATAAATTAGCAGTGTGAATTTACCCTAAGTATTAATTTCAGAATTGCAGTATTAAAGCCAAAATTTACATGTGTAAAGACCAAAATAGGATTTTTGTACTTACAGTAAAAAATACTTCTTGTAGTTCATTGAGGCACACAGAATCTAAGAGGTTCTTGGGCTATACTGCTGCCTACAGGAGGATTTGGACACTGAAAAAACTGTGGCCAGTCAGGTAGAGCCCCTCCTAGCATGCCTCAGTTTTTAAAAGCAGTACCAAGAGCATGAACATAGACATGGAGGGGCGGGGAATATGTCCTTCAATGAACTACAAGAAATTGATTTTATGGTAAGTACAAATATGCCATTTTCCCATTTTAGCATTCATTGAAGGACAGATAATTTCAGAAACTGTTGGGATATCCAAAAGCAGTCCAACTGTAGGGTGGGCAACAGCAACAAAACATTAACAGGCTGACAAAACAACAGTTCTTTAAAGCATAAAACTGCTAGTTCAGGCACGCGCCTCACAGAGGCAAAATCCTTAATAGGCTCAAAAAGTAAGATAACCAAATTCAGATTCCATAGAATCAGTGGGGATCATACAAGGGAAGCCAAATGAAAGATATCCTCTACAAAAGTCTTAGAGGATAAATAGACCCCTGATATTTCCCTTTTATAAGAGAAAAAGAGAATGAGGACACAAGTCCTCAATCTCTTTTTCTGCAGCTGTTCTGAATGAGTAGAAAGCACTCAGTACAGAGCCTTCCTATTCATTCACAAACTGGGGATTGTAAATATTTACTATTAACCAGTTATGAATGGACAGAAGCCTCTATAGTGAACTGCTTCTATCCTTTCAGATACTCATGAATGAACAGGAAGTGATGTAAAGCACTTCCTGTTCATAACTAAGGACACATACTATGTCCCAGTTGTTTACAAACATTGCAGTGATCAGCGATCACACAGAAGGATCAGTAAATATTACACATTTACCGATCCTCTGCTCTCCATTATGAGCTGCTCGGCCACGCACAGAACCACTCTCCATCCTGAATTTTGACAGCGGCTGTGCTCTCCCCTCAGTGCTCGGCATCCTGAATTTGACAGATCCCTCTTCCGCCCCTCCACCCCGAGCAGAAACAGATCCGAGCATGGAGCGGCTCTGGGCGGGGAGAAAGCAGGAGAAGTTGTCAATTGCAGGTGGCCGGGGGGCGTGGCCAGGATGTGAAGCGGCGCAGACGAGATCTAGGCAGCTCCGCTGCTAATCTCTGGTTCTTTTCTCTGACCGAGCGCACAATCCTACTCACCGGGGCTCTGGTGAGCGTGCTGTTCTTCGTGGCATGCCGTCTAGGTCTGGGAAATGGGCTGATACTCCGAGACGGGGGCGGAGGAACTTGCACCGTGCAGCCTCGTACCTGTCGGTCGACATCTTGCCCTCCTTGCCTGCGAGTGCTCCTGCTCTGTGCACACGATGGAGGGAGGAGCTGATGACGCTGCGGATGTCTCAACAGATCCTTCTGCCCTGCCACCGAGCTCAGGTACAGCATAGACCGGGACTCAGGCAATACTTGAAGCCATAGAGGGCTGCAAGGCCATGCTCATGGCCAAAATTGATCACCTGGCTGTGGAATGCACCCTGATTAGACACGACTTAGATAAGATCAGGGGCAGGCTCTCGCAGGCGGAGACCCGGGTTCAAAAACTACAACGCATGGTCTGGCTCCTGGCCGCAAAAGTAGAGTATTCTGAAAATAGGATGCGGAGAACAATGTGCGCATTTGTTGGCCTGCCTGAAGGGGCAGAGGGCCCCCAGCCGGCTCCCTTTGCTGAAGCTCTCTTCAAGACCATACTTGCCCTGGATGAGTTGCCTCCGACGTTCGTCGTGGAACGGGCACATAGGGTTCCTACTGGCAGGTCGGTCCCAGGAGCGCCCCCGCGTCCATTCCTGGTTCGTCTCCTAAATTACCGAGACTGTGATAAGAGTGTTGGCTGCTGCCAGAAAGATTCTTGATCCTCGCCACGAAAATGCTTCAATTCGCCTCTTCCCTGACTTCTCGGCTGAGATACAGAAACAGAGGAGATCCTTTGTGGAAGTGCGACGTACTCTTCAGGAGAAGGGCATGTTGTACCCCAGCAAGCTCAGAGTGCCCCATTCAGGCACGTTCGATCCCTCGACCTTGGCGAATGAGTGGCTGGATTCGCTGGGATGAGATGCTTCCCTCAGCGCAATATTACCCTGTCCGCCAGGTCTGCCTTAATGTTACCTAAAAAGGCGACAGTTGTTCTTGGGTTTCTCCGTTTGTTTTATTGTTATTTTTGAATTTGGCCTTTTTCTCCTGTCATTTTTGATGAATATCTCCTAGATATCTCACCCGTGCATGCTGCCTTTTCCCATTACGACCTGCTCACTATTCTATATGCAAGTACTGTAACACGTTCGGCAGTATACATTGGCCCTGCGGTGACTCCATTGTTTTTTGGTGCTCTTAGTCCTCGTCTGGACGTCATCCATCCCATCATTTGCAGCATTCCCTAGATCTTTGGAATTGTACTTTTCATATTTTTGTTTTTAATTTTTCTGTTGGTCTGCGCTTTTTTTTCCTTCCTCAAGTGCACTTTTTGTATGCACACCATTGTTCTGGTGGTGCGTTCCTGACTGATATTTTTGGGGGTTTTGGGCTTAGACTTCCTAAGGTATTATAAATGTCTTGTTTTTTAAGTTTCCTTGGTAAGTGGGGGGGTTGTTTTCATGTTTGGGCCTGGGGTGTTGTGTGTCGCCCTGAATTCCACATACAGTTAGTACTGGAGCTATACCCTGTTACACTTAGGATACTGTATTATGGGTTTGGATAATATAACAGTGGTCTCCTGGAATGTACGGGGTCTAAATAATAAGTTAAAGAGGTAATTGGAGGTCATAACTATTTGAAACAAATCCAACCACATTGTTTTATTGCAGGAAACTCATTTAGAGGGGGGTAGAGTGTTGGCCCTGATGCACACCTGGATGCATCGGGCGGTGCATGCCACCTACTACCGGGGCGTATCGGTGCTGAAGTCTCTTCCTTGCACTATATTGCATACTGTTATTGACCCTGGCGGCAGATTTGTCATTGCGGTTTTGTATGTACAAACCACTAAGCTAGCAGTGGTAAATGTGTATGTACCTGGTACTGATCTGCAGTCCTGGGCTGAAACAGCCCTGGTTGAGGAGATATGGAGTTGAAAGCATCCTGGTGTGCGTGCATACTCGCATATCTCCCATATTCATGGCTCCTCGCCTCGGCTGGACATGGCATTTGGCAATCTACCTATGCTCGGTCTGGTGTCTAGTGCCTCATATCTCCCAGGGGGTCTGTCGGATCATGGGGGGAAACTAGGAGTTGGCAAATGTCCAATTGTTTCAGCAGGGGGACAAGAATGGCAAGCTTCTGGCTATGTTGGTAGTGGAACAGAGGTCTCAAACAAACATCAGCTGCATTCTGACCAATAGTGGGGCTAGAGTTACGGACCCCTCTTTGATTCTGCAGGAATTCCGGGAATACTACAAATCCCTCTATTCTTGGATGCCTGTATATGAATTGAGCTCTTTGGGAAACTTGTTGGGTGGGCTTCCACTACCGGTGTTGGAAAGCTCAGACCAAGAATTTTTGGAGGCACCCATAACAGAGCAGGAGGTGCGGACAGCAATAGCATCCTTTCCTAATGAAAAGGCTCCTGGGCCGGATGGCTTTCCGGCAGAGTGGTACAAAAGTTTATGCTGATTCACTTGCCTCCAGGCTCAGGAATCTATATCTCAGTTGTCTGGAATTGGGGGCTCTCCCCGACTCATTTAAGGAGGCTCATGTTGTTCTGCTCCCTAAGTCTGGTAAGGATCCCCTCTTATGCTCCTTGTACAGACCCTTTGCCTTGTTAAACATGGATTTAAAATTGCTCACAAAAGTGCTAGCGACCCGTCTCTCCAGAGTCATTGGTTCCTTGGTGGATACTGACCAAACAGGGTTTATCCCTGGCAAATCCACAGAAACGAACTTACGCAGGTTGTTTACAAATCTACAGCTTGCTCATGATAATGTGGGCTCCAGGGCCTTAGTCTCGTTGGATGCGGCCAAGGCCTTTTACTCTTTTGATTGGGGTTATATGTGGGAAGTGCTCAGTGGTTTTGGTCCACAATTTAGGAGATGGGTTTAGTATTCTTTATGATTCACCTAGGGCTATCCTTAAAATTGGCTTTCTACCGTCAGAACCTTTTGTGATTGAGAGGGGCACTCGTCAGGGCTGCCCTTTGTCTCCTGGCCTGTTCGCACTGGTGGTAAACCACTGGCAGTGGCACTGAGGTCCTCACAGGTGATAACTGGTTTTAAGATTAAGGGTATAGAGGAGCGTTTAGCCTTATATACGGATTACCTTATTTTAGTTCTAGCGGATGCTGGACCGTCGCTTCAGGAGGCTCAGCGTATCTTGGATTCGTTCGAAGTGTGCTCGGGGTTAACGGTAAACTGGTCTAGGTCCCATATTCTGCCCCTAGATCCCCAGACTAGACTATTGGCCGATTCTTATCTAACCTTACAATGGGTGGACACAATTACTTACCTGGGTGTTAAGATTACTAGATCGGTGGGGGATTTCTACTCCCTGAACCGTCTCCCTTTACTTGCTATGCTTAAATCACGTCTGGAGTCCTGGAGACACCTTCCCCTGTCCCTCATTGGCAAAGTAAATTTCATTAAAATTAAACTTTTACCCGTTTTTCTATATTTCCTCAGAAATTCTCCGGTGTGGGTGCCTCAATTTTTTTTCCGTAAAATAAATGCCTTAGTTAGCTCTTTTTTGTGGAACTCCAAAGTCCACCGTATTAAACTTGCTACGTTCTTCTTTTAAAACGACAACAAAGCCACCTTTAGATATGTTTTGTAATGACAATCTTCGAACAGATATTAGATAATTGCAGAAATTTTATTCTTTGCCTAGCTTATTTTTCTCACCATCCTTCTCACAGTGGCCATTTTTACTAAGGCAGATTAATCCATTTTGCTTTACTTCCTGGAACTCTGGCACATGTGGCCTAAAATGTCTTTCTCTGAGATCTTGCAAGATTATGCATTTTACAGATGAGAATATTGCAGCAATGCACTGTCGATGTACCCTTCCCAGGAGGCATCGCTTAGGCATGGGCTACATCACTAATGCCTAAGAGGACCAGGAAGTGGAAAAACAGTAATGGCAAGTAAAAGCAAATTACGTTTATTTAAATAATGCATGTAATATGATTTCATATAACCACACAGAGCTGCACACAGATGTGATTTCTTCGTGAAATGGGGTAAAGGTCCACTTTAAGTCTAAAATGATCCTGCTGTATCATTAATATGTCTTGTGTAGAGAACAAAATACTCTTAAATCAACTATACCATGGGACAGGGGAATACTGGAAAGTTTGATAGGGCTGGACATTTTCTACTTTCTGTACAAAGAGATAGGCATTTTTACCTATGGGTATCATCATATAAGTTGAACTGGAAAACATACTTACTTGCATTTTCCTTATTAGACATGGCATTGATGCCAATGTTGTCAAACTTTGAACTAGTGTTGTCATCCAGGATATCACCAAACTAAAAAAAAAAAAAAAGCATAAAACAATTAGATAAGAAATATATGTGACTGAACAAGACTAACAGAATTATGTATTATATATCTTTTAATTTCACTTTGAGTACAGGACCTACAATTTGCTTACAAAATCCAATCATACACCTCCTGTATCATGTTACTGAATGTCAATGTGCGGTCTCTGCTTTCATGTCCTCTCACTTAAACCGAATATAAATAACATTTATATGCCTCCTTGCTATCCTTCACCACCAGAAACAATAGGCTCTGTTGAAAATACTCCAATAACCTCACTGTCTTAACCTAGTTACCCATGCATGCTTTTGACTCCATTCCCTTATTTGAACCCCCACTTCTGTCATCTACATTTTAAAAGAAAAGATTGGGGTTTAATGAGATGTCAGTCATTCCAAGTAAAATCAAAGAAAAATGTATTAGTACATATGATATCATGATATCAATACATGATATTGATACATGATATCAATATAAAAAATATCTTAATCCTAAAAGGCATAATTCCCCCATATTGACCTGCATACGCAGCCAGAGAATAAATAACTATTCTTCATATATTAATATCCAGTTATATCCTTGGGATTTTCACAATCATCTCATATAGTAGTATTCTGGCCAACTTGTGTATCAGGCAAAGATCCAAACGCGTCTCGCATGTTCCCTTCCTCAGGGGAATGGAGGCAACCAATCAGGACAACCCGTGTCCAGGAGGGAGACTGCGGACATTCTCAAGAAGGGAGAGGGAGGTCAACACCTCCAATCAAACTCCCATCCCACCCCTGTCAGAGACACCGGAACCAGAGAAGGAGAGGACATCAGCAGATCCAAATCCACTTATCACTTCTTCAAAACGCCTCTAATATCCACTGAAGATAAGGGACACGAGGTATATAAATTTTTTTTTTCAGACCCAGATTCGCCACATATCCTCCTGTCTGGCCGTTTGTGTGTGGAAGCGCACATAAACATAATACCTTTTTTTTTTAAAGTATAAAAGATTGCCTTCTTTTACTACAATTCCTGTTATAGAAATTAATATCCGCTTCCTGCGCATAGAAATCCGCTGCGCTCAGCAAGGAAACACAGACACGTCCTGTTATTACGTTGGATCCTCAGTCTCTATCCTCCTGAATAGCGTCAGATCCTTTTATTTATAGGGGTAACAGCAGGAAGTGATGTCTCCAACAACCACCACTTCATCTACATTAGAGTCAGCCAACGAAACACATGTATACATCTGAATAGACAATAGAAAAGGGGAGTGTATGCTCATGCATGTGAAGCACCGTGCACAGCTTTCAGCTGCCAGTTCATGTTTCACGTGCACATTTGTTAACAATGGACAACCATGTGCAATGGATTTCCCGCCAAAACACTTACACAAAGGAGTAAGCATGTTTGACTGTGGACGCTGCCTTAACCAGACCTGCACACATAAAGTAGTGAACTTTATCACTACGGTTTTCATGAATGCGAGCTTATCTGCAGGGACAATGGCATATTATTTCCAGCACTTTGATCAGACGCACCAAAAAGATACGAACGCATGTTTCTTTCATAAAGGCAGATATGTATCTGAAAAACGATACAGAGTTCTCAAAACAAATAGATCCACGCCAAGCTCATAAAGCCGCACATTGCGCAGGGTCCCTTGCCGTCGTCCATACACTCGCTAAGAGAACGCCGCTCCGCAATGCACATCAATCTCCCCCGGCCAACACCCCAGTGCATAGCACATGGACCATTCGCCGGCGGAGACCCCTGCGCACAGCAGCCGCGTCTCCACATCCACAGGAAGATATCTACTCCAATGGTTTACCCTCAGTGCTGATTAATTCCGGGCCATGCTCCAATAGAATAAAATAATGAGTGTGCAGCGCTGTAGGTGTTTTATGTGTTGCAACCCCCTGAGGACGTCGACTGTGACGAAACGAGTCGGGGCGGGCCTATTCCATGTGATACCACGATCAGGAAGTACATGCTTGGCGGACGCTGGATTTGGTGCTGTGTTTGACCGGCCGGTTTTTGCTGTTTTAAACTGAGTTTTCTATGTTTTTTTAAATAAACGTGTATATTTGCCACACCATGAGGAGTTTTTCTTTTATGATCCCACAAATGCTCGAGTGACGGGATACTACCGGATAGAATACCTTAAATGTGGACGCATAGAATCATCTACACTGTCTATTTTCCACAAACAGTGGGGTGAGTGCGCACCCCAGAGGGGGATTCGTGGACACTTGCACAGCGGTGTTGAAATATTTCTGTCTGGGCTTCATTTTTTTCTACTTTGGATTTTTCCCATTATCATCACAATTGAACTTTATTTTGATGAACTTTATTTTGATGAACTTTATTTTGATGAATTATCACTGACTATTGTATAGAATTTGATTAAGTTGGCTGTTATATAGCTACACAGCGGATTTTATGAGGCACTTGGTTCCTTTTAATAATTAAGGATATTGCTATGTGAAGACACTAGGATCACCCAATATTGTTTGTAATTTTATTTGTTTAAACACGTTTTCATATTTATATATCCCTGAAAAAGGGATTACACTTTACCCATTGTAGGGATTTTAGCACGTTAATAGATGTGTAACACATAAAACACCTACAGCGCTGCACACTCATTATTTCATTGTTGTTAAAAACTATAGCGCAGCAGCTTTAACACTTAACCCTTCCATAAGCGCTGATTTCACATTTTTCACTCATGCTCCAATAGAGCATAGCCCGGCAAACCTGACACTGAGAGACATAGTGACAATATTCACATATACAATATACTAAAAACACATCCTAATAAAATTTCCACAACATTCCTTATAAAGGGCATGTCACCTAGCTGAACAACATATACAAAACAAATCATCTGTCTCTGATGTACTAGCTCCTGCTAGTTTGCTGATCCTAAAAAAATAGGTTTCTCCAAAAAAATATGTTTTCCTTTTTTAGCAAAACGCTATTGCTGAAACAATACATTGCTGAAATAATTACAAGCTTACCCCTAAGGGCTTGTTCACATTATGTCCGGATCATTTTCAGACCAGTTTGTTCCCAGGACAAAAAAAGCATTCCAATGTAGTTCTATGGTATTTCTGGGCTATGTGCTCACCAGTGCAGTCCGTTCCAGACCAGACAAAAAAAGATACTGCTGGTCTGATTTTCTCTGGTCTGGAATGCACTGGAACACATCACAAATGCATACAAATGCACTAGGCTGCAACTGAAAGCCCATTTTAAGCTTAAAAAACCCAAAACACCCCGGAACGTGGCAAAAATCGCACTGCACTGTGTCTGCAGATCTGCTCCAGACATGTTAACATAGCCTTAATTCTGAAATGTATCAAAAGAAAACAAGACAGAAAAATAACATTTATGTGCTTACTTTAAATCTGTTTCTTGGAGTTCATTAAAGTACATGGGATTCAGTTATTCTGAGACAATTAGGTTATGCTGTTGCCTTGGACAGTGGCAAACAAAAAAATCAGTTGGCCAGCCAGATATCACCCCATGCTAGAGTTTTTGCAGAAAAGCAGTACCCCTAAGACTGGTTGGACCAGTGTCCCTTAACTCCAAGAAAGAAACGGATTTTACATTAAAAACAAAAAAAGTTTTCTCTCTTGTTCATTAAGGGACAAAATATAGAATTATTCTGACAATTGGGTCATCCAAAACCAGTCCAATTGAGGGGTGGTCAACAGCAACAACACACTAACAGACCCCCAAAAAACAAACCGTAAAATCAGACAGCCTGCAGCTTAAAGCACTGCCCAGAAGGATCTTTCGCCCAAAGCCGACGGTAGATGAGGTACCTGAATATCTACCTGGAAGACAATGTGAAGACAAGATGGCAGCATTGCAAATCTGTGAAACAATTGTCTGATGTTGAAACGCCTAAGAAGCACTCACAAACATAGTAGTGTGTGTGCTTTTACAGGAAAGGGTGGAGCCTAGTTCATAAGTTTAAATGATAGTCTGAGCCAAGAAATGGTGGTGTGAGATGCTGGTTTCCCTTTATGAGTGCCATCAGAAATTATAAAAAGAGAATGTATTTTTAATGTCAGCAGTGGCTAACGAGTAAACTTGCAAGGCACAAACTATATCCAAGCAGTAAAGAGAAATTTTCTTATAGCGTACTGAACTTGGGAAAGATTAAGGCATAGAGCTGCTATACTACCTTATCCTTGTGTAAGACCAAGGAATCTTTACAGTATGAGGTCGCCAGCTCAAACATGCCTCACAGAGGTGCTGGCAACAAGGAAGGCAAACTTGTGAGCGAGAGAAAAATGAGGAATATCCCTAATGGGTCCAAAAAGCTTTGAAGTGCTGGCAGAACCAGATTCAAATCCTGCCAAGTCACAGGAGGGGCCACATGACAAGCAACCTGCAAAATAACATTGACTAATTAATGCGAGGCTGGTAGTCTTTGCAATAGGATTATAAGGGGTGAGATTTGTCCCTTGATCGTACTCTGGGCCTAATGCTGATACAGACCTGATCTTTAAAAAGGCCAGGACTCGCCCCACGGAGCATTTGCTAGGGGAAAATTCTTCTTTCCTTGCGTCTAACATTGCCAGCCTTCCAGGTGCAATGTTAGACTTTATTGGAGGTTACAGAGTGGGAATTATGATTCCGAGAGACTCCTGCCATTTGTTACCTTATGAGGTTTATGTCAAATATCCATGAACATATGCATAAAGCTTTTGTACTTAAACATATTCTATGTTGGGTGACTGAATGGAGAAAGGAAAAAAAAAAGTGTTTTTACTGTCCTGAGGTTGAATACATGGGAATTTTGAATGTAATTATGGATTTGTCCAGGCACAGCCTGATAACTGTAAATGGTCAAGACAAGAGACAATAAGATCAAACACCTCAGAGCCAAGATCTTTTATTTTCACAATACTGTAGATGAATACTCTCTTTTGTCTCTGGCCAAGAGCTTGAAAGGATCCTTGTAGGTAGATAAACAATTAGATTGCCCACCCTTGTTTAGATGCAACCATGACTTTGGGTTAACCTCTGGACACCTGCGCATTTGTAATTTTCCCTCCAGTCTGGGTACAGTAAGATCGTTAAAGATCTATCAAAATCTTTTGTGTTTCATAGTTAAATAGATTGTTGTTTCACTGTATTTAAGTCTTAATACTATTTACCAATACATTTCTGTTATTGTGTTGAGCTAAAAAATCTCATGGTTGAATCCTCATAGGTGTGAACGCTTATATAGCGGATCATAACTAGTAATTTGGGTAACATAATCAAGACCTGGACTTCAACAGCCATGCAGTTAAAGCCAGCATCCATGAAGCAGGGTGGCAAACCAGTCCTTGAGATAGAAGATCCTGTCGATCTGGAAGAGCCATGCAGGGTGTGTCTGATCAAATCAGTGTACTATATCTAACTGGGCCAGCTTTGAAAATCTTTGGGATACCCTCCATCTCAATCCTGAGGAAGATCAGAAAAGAATTTTAGAGTGGAAAAAGGTGTATATCAGGCTGTACTGATCCCTTGGAGCGTGCAGATCAGAGGATCTCTGAATCTGGAAATAAACCTGTCTAGCTTGGAGGCCAGAAGGTCCACGTGTGGTGCCCCCCACTTGTGCCTCAAGTCCTTAAAGACTTCCAAATATAGGGACCATTCTCCTGGCTGCCTACTGAGGGAATCTGTTTGCCAAGTGTTCACTCCCGAGATATAAACGACAAAGGCCGTAACGTGAAGTCCTGGCCAGGCTAGAATGCTTTTTTTTCGTCTTTAGTCACAGCAATGCTTCATGTTCCTCCCTGAGTGTTGATGTGCACCATCACAGTGGCATTGTCCATTTGAATTCTGTTAGTGTGACCCTCTAGTTGGGATGTCCAGCATTGTAGGATCACTTGGGAAATCCAGAATGGTGATTTAGAAATGAGATTCCTCTGGTGACCAAGGCCCCTGCACTGACAAGGAGTCGAGGACTCCTTGTCCAGCCATTCAGACTGACATCTATTGCGATGATCTGCTATGACAATGGAAGGAAGGATTCCCCCAACTGCAGAGCTGGACTCTTCAGTGTGAGACTGACTGTTCCATGACAACAGAATGTTGCGAGGAGGCTACCTTTAGGCCCAGGACTCTCATGCAGAATTGCAGAACTGGACAAATCCTGGTCTGTAGAGTCTGAATCTGGGAGCAGAGTGTCAGAAGGTTTTCTTGGGGAAGTAAAACTGGCCTGAGCTATGTCTAGACTGAGTCTCAGATAAACCAAAATTATGAGTTGGTTTCAGTGCCGCTGTAAGATTCAAGATCCAACCAAACCTCTTTAAGGTCTGCACTTTCTGCATTAAAATGCTTGCCAGTATTTGACATGACAACAGAAGATAGCTCAACAATTCCACAATGTGGATGCCCTAGGAATGTAGCAAGGGTAGCACCTTTGCGAAAACCCAGTGTGCGGAAGACAGACCAAATGTAAGGGCTACAAACTGGTACTGTTCTGTACTCGGAGGTAGTGTTGGTGCGCTTGGAGGGGACATGCAATTAAGCATCCTTGATGTCTACAGCTGCTAGAAAGTTTCACGAGGTGGAGGGATGATATGATAGAGCTGGGAGGTTTCCATGCAATACTTTTGGATTCAAAGACATTCAAGGTCATTAGATCCAAGACAGGGCAAATTTCCCCTTTTGATTTTGAAACAGGGAAAGGGCTGGAGTAAAACCACTGAAACCTTTCTGCCATTGGAACAATGGCAAGAACACCTTGGATCAAAAGATCTGCCAAAGCAGCATGGAGGTCTGCAAGCCCGTGCAAATACACAGGAAGTTTGGGCAACATGAAGCAGTGCAGAGGTAGATAAGTAAATTCTAGCTTGTAGGCACTAACCACATCTCTTACCCAGACATTTGAGATACTTGCTAACCAGATTGGACCTAGAGATAGCTCTGCAGCTAACAGTACACAAGTGACTGTTCACACCACAAGCAGAGTTTAGTTCCCAAAGATGACATTCCAGATCATCTTAACCCTTGTTTGCAAATAATAAAATTAAATATTCTTACCATCAGCAAGAATGAGTCCTTACATTTAAAGAGCACTTAGTGGGCATCCACTCACCTGCTGCCCGCCACGTCCCTCACCTTGTTGTGTCACTGCCGCATCACCAGCCGTTCCATTAAAGTGAATGGGACTGTCGGTGAGTGAACAGCGGGTCAGAGGAGGAGCCACTGCGGGACAGAGATGACAGTGGCTCTTTAAAAATTATGATTTAGATCGAGTTGATTTAAATCAAGCCTTTTTACTAATGATTTAAATCATGATTTAAATCGTGATTTAAGTCGACTTGATTTAAATCAAATCCACCCTGTCACAAAGTGAATCTTTAGAGAATGGGTCAATCCAGAGGCTTTTCTGCAACTCTGACCTGGAGAATGCTCTGTGATTAACACAGAGCACAAAGGTCTGGAAAGCACCACAAGTAGAGCCCACTGCCCAAGGGACACATTCCAGACAGGCCCAGCAATCATTGATCTAATGTTATCTGGGTATGGCCTTCAAGGCATTACTAAGGATAAACCAATCTGCATTACTGCATAAAAGGCTGAGCTTAGCAGCCTGTAGATGAAGTGTTGATTGGCGTATAAAAGATCTGTAGAAAATCAATAAAATTACTAATAAAAATGGTACAGCTTTTCTCAGCAAAGAAAAGATGTCCACCTACCTAGGACACCAACAATAAACTGAAACGTGCTAAGAGTGGGAGGAGATATACCTGGCTGGCAAACAGCTTTTAGCTTGGCACTGTTCAGTTCCTCCTGAAGGTGGCAGTATAGCCCAAATGTCTCAGAATAACTAAATTCGGTGACCCTTAATAAATGTGAAAGAAAATGGTCCACCTTACATGGCAAATGCAAAGCAAATCCATTTTTTCCCCACTATTCAAAAATAAAACTATTGTTCTATTCTAGCAAGTTAGATAAAAACTTGTAAAATGTGTGAAATCTGTGAATTACAAAAATACCTCTTCGGCAGCAGAAAACATGTCGTCTTCTTTTAAACGCCTCTTCTTTCCCTTTTTTAATTCTGAGAAAGGAGAAATAAAACAGTTTTCTTAAAAATTTTTAAAGAAATATTATGAGGATCAGAATGGGTACATTACAAAATTAACTGTTTATCTTATGTTAAAATATATTACCAGTCACTATAAATCCCAACTAGGAAAATTATATTCTGTGTATTAAAGGATATATCCCTCCAGGTTTATAGTGGGTAACAACCATCTCAATGCAGGCAGAATCTGGAGACAACAAACGTGCAACTGCAAGGTAATCTATCTGTCCAAGCAATGAGGCAGATACAAACAATATTATCTGGAAACAAGGCTAATAGGCTGCACACTTAAGAAATCTGCATGAGTGCTTTTTTTTTAAACAGAGACCATTTTTTACATAATGGCTGTTTCATCACATACCTCAACTTTTGAAAACATTAATGCAGTTATCATATTTTGAAAACATTAATGCATTATCATATGGGTTACCTAGTTCCTCCTCAGCTGTTTCAGATGTGTTCATAAAAACTCCTCCAGTTCCATCATTTTCAAACTCTTCCTCACACATACTAGCCAGAGAAATGTCATCGTCCTCATCATCAATGTCCCAGTCAGAAACAGAGTCCTCTTCCCCCAATTCTTTCTTAGCCACTTTTCCCCCTGGTTTTAGGCTCCTAGAAGGCAAACAGAAATATGCAAAATAGCCCCAATAAAGGCCATATAAAAGCAAAAGAAGTGAAATTAAAAGTTTAATTTGATAAGGAACTCACATGTTATCCAGTTCCCTAACTGACAATACTGTCCACTAAAAATAGCAACTGTGCTTAAAGTTTCCTTTCTTAATACATTTTTTTAAAGCCCTGTATGAAACACTGCATGCTTACCATTTTCACTAAAGGTCTAGACTCCTTTTTAACCTTCTTGTTGGAAAAAAAAAACCTTCCGATTACAGAGCTCATTAGGTGAAGCTCAGATTACACAAACAGCTGATTCAGAGAAGGTGTTAATTCTTCCTTCGTCTACATTTGCACATATTCTGTATGTCTTAGTAGAGGGTTCAAAATTTCAAGTCCTGAGCTACTAGCCAGGCCTTAAGAGTTACTAGCCACGAGTTGCCCCACCTAACCCTTAACCATGCCCGGCCTTAACTCCGCCCCTTAACACACCCTCTTAAATAATCTTATGATAATACTTCTTATGATAGTTGCCGCTTGTAAACGGCAGATTAGGGATTCCTGCTGCAGGAAAACGCAAGTGACACAGGAATCGCTAATCACACCTGAAATATACTGTAGGTGTGAATGGGGCCTAATATACGCATACACTAAAGGTGTCCATACACCTGCCGATTAGCGTACGATAATCGCGCAACACAACTATCTGTGATGTCATTGTACTATTTCTATGCATTCTCAAGCTGTTTTTAAAGTCTGCTTATCTGTGATGTTTTAAGTGATAGCTAATTTAGATGCTTGCTTCATGTATGTCAAACCATAAATTTTGTTCCAGTTTATAACCCTCTACCCCCTTATCTGTACTTCAAGTAACCCCCTGCCTTTCTCTTTTTTGTTTTTTCTAAAGTTTGCACCTTGGCTAACAGATAGAGTATTTAAGCAACCAAAACCCCATCTACAACTCTCTGCAGAACATTGCTCCCACCCCATGGTTCAGTTTACCTTTATAGAGATACATCAGCACTTGACTTAAGGATAATTCAGCTGCCCAGCAGCTGTTATTCATTGACCATTCACCCAGATCTCAATACTATCCTCTTACTTAACCTCTTCCCTAGCTCTTTTCTTTCATTGTTGCACCCGTTTCATACCTACTACTCATCATGCACTTTACTGTCTCATACTTCCTCTGCACAGCATGCGTTCTCTACCACTGCTTCGCACAATTGTGGCTTCTCTACTTAAACTGTATTTCCTCTACCCCCCCTCTCCACCCCACAATTTATATATTTCTCCTTCTCTCCTACCCTCTCCCTATTACTGCACTCATCACCTCCTGCTCATTCTGAATACACATGCTAGGGTTACCTCCAAGACACTTGGGCATGTTCGCTCATGTAAAACTCCCTCTCATCTCACGTCCCTCACACTACTGCTTCTCCTGACTTCAGGGGATATCTCTCACAATCCGGGCCCTCTCTTTTCTAATACTCTCCCTCCAAACCAGCACTGCCTTTCCTCTGGCAGCAGCTGCAACCCACACACCCTGATTTCTATTCCCCTGCTTCCTAGAATCGGTCCTTCCTTCTCATGTGCCCTCTGGAATGCCCACTCTGTCTGTAACAAACTCACTGCTGTCCATGATCTTCTTATCTCCAATTCCTTTAACATGCTAGCTGTTACTGAAACCTGGCTTCAGGCATCCAACTCTGCCTCCCCCTGCTGCCCTCTCCCATGGTGGCCAACATTGGACGCACTCACCCAGATCCAATGGACGGAAAGGAGGTGGAGTGGGAATCCTTCTATCCCCTCAATGCACTTTTCAAGTTCTGCCTTCACCTCCGTCTCTATCCCTCTCCTCTTTTGAAACCCACTGGATTCGCCTATTCTCTCCAATTTCACTGAGGATTGCGGTTATATACCGGCCACCAGAACCAGTATCTCGCTTTCTGGATGACTTCTCTGCCTGGCTACCCTACTTTCTTTCCTCAGAAATACCCACTATCATTATTGGTGACTTTAACTTTGCTACTAACATTAACACCCCAGCTTCTGCTCAATTTCTTAACCTAACCTCTTCTTTTGATCTAACCCAATGGTCAGACACTCCTACTCACTCTGACGGTAACATACTAGATCTTGTTTTCTCCCACCTTGCCGCCTAAGTCGCCACCTAGCTGATCACAACCTTCTTGACCCCTTACAATCTGGCTTTCGCCCCCAACACTCCACTGAAACCACCCTCCTAAAACTCACTAATGACCTACTCACTGCTAAAAACAAAGGCCACTATTCCCTACTTTTGCTATTAGACCTTTCTGCTGCTTTTGACACTGTTGACCACCTGCTCCTCCTCAGAAAACTCCAGTCACTTGGACTACAAGACTCTGCTCTCTCATGGTTCTCCTCCTACCCATCTATGCGCTCCTTTAGCGCCACCTACAATTCTAAATCCTCCCCTCCTCTTCCTCTTTCTGTAGGGGTCCCCCAAGGCTCGGTCCTTGGACCGCTTCTCTTCTCCATCTACACCTCCTCCCTGGGTCAGCTGATCACCTCACATGGCTTCCAATATCATCTCTATGCCGATGACACTCAAATCTATCTTTCTACTCCACAACTCCCCTCTCGTGTCACTAATCTACTATCCGACATATCCGCCTCGATGTCGCAACACTTAAAACTCAATCTCTCAAAAACTGAGCTCTTGATATTTCCTCCTGCCCGTGCACCTTCTCCCGTCTTTTCCCTTGAGATCGTTAACACAACTATCCAGCCCTCCCCTCATGCCAAGGTCCTAGGTGTCATCCTTGACTCGGACCTCACCTTTCTTCCCCACATCCAATCACTATCCAAATCCTGCTGCCTTCACCTTAGTAACATCTCCAAAATACGCCCCTTCCTCACCAAAGAAACCGCAAAATTACTCATCCACTCCCTTGTTATACCTCGTCTTGATTATTGCAACTCCCTCCTCATTGGCCTTCCACTACACAGGCTATCCCCCCTTCAGTCTATCATGAATGCAGCTGCTAGACTCATCCACCTAACCAACCGCTCAGTGTCTGCAACCCCCCTCTGCCAATCCCTGAACTGGCTTCCAATAGCCCAAAGGATAAGGTTTACAAATCCCATTTATTTAAACAGGTGATAACATGGGTAAGATTTATCAACGATGTATTTATGATTTGGGATGGTAATGAATGCTCACTCACTGAGTTTGTGTCCTTTTTGAATGGACTGTTCTCAGGCATTGTTTTCAATCCTGTATGCTCATTGTTTGAAATTTCATTTCTTGACGTTTTGATCACTGTGACCAACAATGAACTCACTATATCGGTTTATACTAAAACCAACAGATAGGAACACGATACTACACTATAAGAGCGCCCATCCCCGACATCTCTTGGATAATCTCCCTATTTCCCAGTTGCTCTGATACCACCGTAATTTACAGATACCACTGTAAATTACAGATTGACATAATGTACAACAATTTTCTTCACAGGGGTTATCCCACTGCAGTTCTCGATGGTTCTCCAATGAAGGCCTATGAGAGATTTAAATGGTACAAGCACCCCGCGTAACACCCAAGAACGGATTCCATTTTTACAAACATTTTCAGCCTCATCCAAGACTATTCATAGAGTCTCTATTGAAAACATGAATATTCTTCAGGCCAATAGAACGCTTACACCAATTCTCAAGAATAGAGCGCTAAGCGTTTACAAACGCAGTCGATCACTCCGGGACATGCTTGTTCAGGCCAATCCCAGATTTAAATATTCCAAAAAAACTTTTTCTTTTTCCACTAAGACTGGCTACTACAAATGCCATCATTGCAACATGTGCAATGCTTTGGTTTGTGGCAACTCGTTCCCACACCCCTATAATGGAAAGAAGTATTCCATACGTGGATTTTTGACTTGTGATACTGAGTTCTGCGTGTACTTGCTTAAATGTCCCTGTGCAAGGGTTTAGGATTAACCTATTTTCTTGAGGAGAGATTACTGATACCTGTGACTCCAGTGGATATTTGATATGGTTATCCGGTGGGCCATGTTGTTGAACATGGCAGCCCCTGATTTCCCTTGTACTTTTGGTACAATTTTATTTTCCTTTTTTCACCATGCACCTCGGGTGAAAAAACCCCACCCTTATGGCCCATTACGGATGTTTAGGCAATTAAATGCTTATATTTTATGGGCCCTTCTGACTAACTATGTTCGGATTTATTAAACCCCTACCACATGTATTCACGCAGATGCATGGACTTTGTGTAACACATTGACTGAGCAATCTTTAAACACCGTAACAGTGACATGTTTGTGTATAAGGGGGCGGGGGACTTAAAAAAAAAATTTGTGTTATTTTAGATTTTTTTTTTTATTTGTGACTTTTTTTAAGCTTCTTTATTTTTTTATGCTTTAATTTTTTTTAAACTTTTTTTTTACACTTAACTTTATTGCCATCACATAGGGGGCTAAGAAACCCCCTATGTGATAGCCAATTCACATAACAGGTCCTCTTTATGGAGACATCAGGGGTCTCAAAGACCCCTAATGTCACCTAGGGACCCCCAGAGAAGCTGATTAAGCAGAGATCTGCTTCAGCAGCTTCTCACCGGCATCTGTTGCCAGAGAGAGACACTGAATGTGGAAGTGGTGCAATATACATCACTTCCTGCTTTCAGGGACCGGAAAAGAGATCAAAGGGAGATGGTGTAGCGATCTCCTTTTGATGTCCACAGACAGAGTCGCCGTGCCGGATTGGCGGCGACAGAGAGGGCGGCGCACACCCGCGCCTACTACAAGCGATTCGGCATCTCTAGAGACGCCGGATCGCTTGAATGTTAACCATCGCTGGCTGTTTACATTTTGACAGTTTCCCCACTAGTGTGAGCGCTGGGCACCATGCACGAGCGTGGGAGGGGAAGGACGTCTTAAGACGCCCTACTGCTCCTATAAGGCTCCCGTCAGGCCGTTCAGGAACAGCCAATGGACGGGAGGTGGTTAAAGAAAACCTGTACTGAAAGAAATACAATATGTGTTATTTCTGACCATACTTGTGAAAATGCTAGGTACCTGGATTAGTGAGGACCCTTTTGTTTCAATACTTTTGAGTGACTGTCAGGAAACAATTGTGCAGATGAGGAAAGTCTGAGTGAAAACTCCTGATATGCATACCTTTTCCAGATCAGTGACTCAGTCTTAAAACCAATGATCAGTATGACAGCCAGGCAACTAGCAGTTTTAGAAGGAAAGGTCAGCAACAGCAGCCCTCCCTTTTGCTCAATACAGAAGTTTTCCCAAGTTTGAAAGTGATCCACAGCTGTCCAGTGTGGAATTGCAACAGCAAGGGGAGTTGCAAAGGACTGTGTAGGAAGCATTCATTATTATTTTTCTTGACCTGGGAGGCTAAGGGAGTATCCCCAACTGTATGTGCTATTAAACCAGGTAATTTAAGTTGGAGGTGACGGTACATTTTTCCAAGCTTTGCGTATATTTTCTTTGACAGCAAAAAAATGAAATGGTATAAAACATATTGTGTGGTTGATCTGTCAATCCTGTGGATCTCCAAGGGGGACGTTTGTTGAGTAACATGTTTAAAATGACGGTGACCGTGCCTCTGAGATCTGCATCAGTTAGCCTCCGTTATCCCACTACAGTAACAGCTAAAATGGCAAACCATATAACACAAGCCGAGGGTGTCAGCTTTTATTATTAATAATAATAATGATGATAATCACTAGATGGGGACCTGATGGAGAACTCTGATTGACAGCAGCAGTGGGCGGGTGCAATAGCTAGTTTGCTATTGCAAAGTGAAATAGCCAATAGGAATGTAGCTATGCATTCCAATGCCGATTTATTAATTTTTTTCGGACTTACGGTGGCCAGGGCTCCGATGTCAGAAATAAAAAAAAAAAAACGATCGCAGCAAAAGGTTTACTCTGCTCGATCGAGCAGATTAAACCTTTCCGGGAGAGAGTGTTTATCTCCCGGGCGGCCGGGAGCCGCTATCTAATAGCGGGAGACTCCTGGCGACCCCTGGCAAATTGTCATTCGACCCACAGGTTGAGAACTGCTGCACTAGAAGATAGGTCAGCAAAAGCAGATCGTTTGGTTCTACTGTTAATTTAAAACTGAGCACTTCACTGACAAAAGCAGAGCAATGACCATGTCAGTGGGGTTCATAGGGTAGAAGCATATACACCTGTAACAAACTGTATTGCCCAACTGCAAACAAAAAAAGTAAGGTAGCTAACCTGACCATGATGTTTGGCAGGGTTGCCTGGGTCAATGACAGGTTGAACAGAGTTGCAATTAGTATTTTGTCATTTATGGTGTTCCACATGAAACACAATATTTTCTCATATAAGAGGGCAAGGTGTTTCAATTAATTTGGGTGTAGTTTGATCTGACCAGCCATATTCAAGTACTCTAATGATTTTATCATTTGCTTTTTATTATGAAATTCTGTTTAAGTGCAATATGGGCTAACCAAAAAAGATGACAAAAGACTCCCAACAATGGAGTGGTTAAAGCTTGTAAGATTGGATAGATTTCTAAAGGCTTCTTTTGATAATCTACATCAGCCCAGTACACCGGACAACAAATCTTTTCAAAGGTTTTGCTTCATGAAAACCTTTGGTGATTATGATAGCCCCCTTCAAGCTGAACACAAATATAATTTCAGAATGACTATCACATAATCCTACGAAATATTTAATTAACTTTTAATCACAATGGTAATTTATATATAATGCATAATTTCTGAATATATATTATATATAAATATATCTTTGTAGGGTCAATAAGTAGTTTATGTGCCACATAAACCAAATTCTTTCAGAGTAGCCATTCCTTTTTAATGTAAAACAAATTTTGTGCATGGGTGTCCCATACACAGATAAAACAACAGTACTTGGTATATGCAAACTGCATTCCAAGCAGCAGTGCCACTACTTTTGGATCTCCACATATATTTCAGTTGTACTTGGTGTACATAGGTTTCCTTCGTTTGTACAGCATAGCCAACAAGTATTAAAGGGTGTACATTGCTGTTGTGCAACAAGACAGTCTTGAGGTTTAATATTGATGAATCAATAAATAGACCCCTTTCTAGGGGGTCATGCTCACAATCCAAAGCTGTGAACAAACCATCAATGTCAGTACAGAAAATGACTACCTGTGCAAAGAAACTTTAAAATCATCTTGGCAGCTTCAAAATAAATTTTCATACATGATGATAGCAAACACCATCCTTGCAGTCTTGAACCCAGTAGTTCTGCTTTTGACAATCCCAAGTCTCTCACTAGGTTGTATAATTTTGAGCGTTTGTGTTATGAGGTGAGGCTTCCCAGACATACACAATTCAAAATCCAGATCATTGTCTGTATCTGGTTGGTGCATTGCAGCATCTTCATCCGTAGTCAAAGCTTCATTTATCTGGTGGCTTAAGTACTGGCAGAGTGACATCATGTGGCACTAGTCTCATCACTAAATGCAGATTGGGGTAGTCGCTTTCTTATTTTTAGAAGAGAAAATCGAAGACACTAGTCAGACAGAAGTAACAGTCCATTACGTAATCCTTCTGTTCTCGCCATATCATCGGGACAGCAAACGGCAGTGACTTCAGAGTTCCTTTGTGCCAAGCTCTCAGATCGACAGCACATCTTGCACAACAAATACGAGGAGCCCATGCCTTGTCATAACCACCAATCTTACAACCAAATTACAATCAAATTAGAGTTCATACACTTTCCTAACAAGTCCAGTCATAGTGAGTCTTTGAGACTTAAGTGTACTCGCCACAAATGTAGCAGAATGCGTCAACTGTTGTTTCGACATTGGTGAGACATTTCCGAAGTTACCAACTGTACTACAACAACAAGTCTGTAACTGGGTTAGGCCTAGTTATGTTAAAAGCTGCCTTTAGCCCTTGCAGCAACATGCACTAAGCCTGAGCATTCCAAGGCATGCCCAACCAGTGCAAGTTCCACAAATGTTATGCAACCAGCCCTGTGTGCATGCCTGGACATGTATAAGCTAAATAAAATGCAACTGAAACGAGTGAACTTAAGATGTGACAATAATATATATATATACATATATATATATA